>NC_090884.1:36563775-36568775 GCF_036669925.1 Montipora capricornis
CAGTTGATCCACACAACAGCACAGCCACACAGTGGATCTGGTACTGGAAAGACGGCGATATTTGGAAAAAGTATGATGTAGACAACGTGGTAAGTTGCACCTATCAGGGGTATCCAACGATCGGATGGCATTATTAACTAAAATGGTTTCAACAAGGCTTTAAAAGCTTGTTTACTAAGTTTGTGGCTGCCCTACAAAATCTTTCTGTGTTCGGATGTTTTAGAGAAGCTTGAGGTTTGTAGAAATTTCAAGATGGTTTTTTTGCCTTGTCTGAAAGTTCCAGCAATGGTGAGGGGTCTGATAAATAACTTTTGCATTATGCAGGACTATTTTTGCCTAAAAGTTTTAGTGGACGTTTGCTTAAAATATGACTGTCAAAGAAACTTTGGCAAAAGTGATAGTTATTTATTACATCCATTTAGAAATCACTGGTGATCCTTGCAATCTGATTGGCTCTCAGCCTTGCAATTTATTCACGAATCGCACTATTTTTTGCTCTAAATTGAATCTTTTCCCCAACCTTTAAGGAAATAACACTAAACAACCAATCAGATTTCAAGGCTTGTTTAGGTAACCAATCAAATTGCAGGAAAATAGAAACAAACAACAAAGATAGAAAAAGAAAGACAAGTTTGCAACTTTTGTTCCTGACTGGATCAGTAAATATTGGTACTGACTAAAATTCTGTACTTGAGCAATTTTTAAAATTGTGCAAGTTCTAAATGGATGTAATAAAGTGGTAATGGGTTATTTCAGAAAAAGTTCGCACCCCCCACGATGGATGGGCTTCTGGTAATTATGGCGGGAGGGGGGGGGGGGGTGGCTTCTGGTAATTATGGCGGGAGGGGGGGGTTAAAGGCTGAACTTCGGGGGTCATTTCCTCGAACCTGAAATTTTTAACGCTCGTGATGGTTTGCTTTATATTTAAATCTTTCGCGTGATGTGACATTGTGATGAAACAGATGTAGACAGAATTTCCGGTAGTGATTTCACTGTTCACGTCACCTCCTAGAAAAAAAAAGAAAAACGAAATGAACTGCGATGAAGTTCAGCAGGTACAAATGTGCAAAGGAAAGAACTATTGTGTATTTGTAATAGCATTAAATCACAAGTGTACTTCTGGGAAATTGTTTTCTGTATCTAGCGTTTCGAGTCATTCCGATTGCGTTGATCAGGCTTCCATCACTTCAACAAATGAGCACCGAAATCGACAAGAATTCCTTCAATTCTCAGGGCACTGAATACGAGCATTAAAACACAACATGAGATGTGACGCTGATAAATAATAAAGCAGCTTTTATATTCTTACGTCTTCTTAAATTGAGAAATTTGGACTTTGCAAAAGCGATGGTCAACCTTAGCAACAAAATAAATCGTGAAAGAAAATTAATTTAGAAAAACACAAGAGTCATTCTGGCCTAGCAAAGCACTCGTGAACTTTGAGAGTCAACTTGCCCGCTAAATGCACTGTTTAGGGATTCCATCGTCATTCCTCCCAATACAGGAATCAAGCACGTGAAAAGGAGGCTACAAAGTACCCTCTAACAAACAAACACAGCAATGAAATCAAGTAAAGAAAAAAGAGTAAAAAAAAACTAAGGTTAGAATTCTTCGTTACACATGTTATTAAGTAACTGAAGAAGATCTCAGGAGATAACATAACGTGATAAAGCAACTGGATAAACAAACCAAAATTACAGAAGAATAAAATAATGACCGTTTTAACACTACATACTGAATAACAAGATTGCTGATTATCCGACAATTTTGTTTATCCCAAGAAGTTCTACAGTTTGTGCTTTTTCGATGAGAGGGGCTTCCCGAGATTTCCTACGAGAGTCACGTCGATAGATGAGTTTTTCGATAGGAATTAGTTACATATGACTGTGTAAATGGTAATTGTTGCTAAGAAAAGTGTTCTGAGACTATGGTATGGATATAACTAAAGCACTGGGACTGATTATAGGGAGATGAGTCTGTCTGCGTCTATTAACGTTTGGTTTCCCCAATGTACTGAAGACCACACAATTTACACTGAATCTGGCATGTAAATAACATTGAAAGTGTTACAAGTAATGTGAGATTTGATTTTATGGTTTTGTCCCGTAGAATAAAGAGTGGACTCATTACGGCCGTGTTTTACTTAGGGCAAGTGGTGCAACTGTTACTGTTGCACTGAAAAGAACTGGGAGAATTATTATTGAAATGCGTTTTAGATATATGGGCTCTAATAAGAATGTCACCAATATTATTACAACGACGGTAAGCCACTCAAGTTATATGTTTTGAAAACCTTTTTGCAACGATCTGATGAGTAAACTATGGTGGAGTGTTTGTGAATGATACTAGTGAGGTTAGGAAGTCTGGGAAGACTAGGGTCAGTTGTACGTGATAAGAAATGGAATGGTTTCAGCTTGTCTTCTCGTTTTGTTCTAAGTGCATCAGTCCCGGGAATGTCAGAGGCCCGCTGTATATGGGTTTTGAGGAAGAAAACCGAATAGAAACTTAAACTGGCACCAAATGCTATGTCATAGAACAGGTGAATGGTATTTTCGAAAACAAAATTTAATACATTCCTCCAAGTTCACCCCCTGGGAAGGGTGGGGGGTACTCCTTTATATGTGCTGTATAGGTACATGTGGCCCCAAAGGGTATGGCTTTTCAGCCGTTTTGGTCTGAAATAGGGTATGGTTTGTGCACTTCAAGTCTTGAATTTAGTAAGTTTGAAAGAAGCTACTTCTTCATTGTTAGGCGATAAGACCATCAACAAATGCCCTTTTCAGTTCTGAAATAGGGTATTGATTATAAGACCCAGGTCTCAAATAGGAACAACAATAAAAGCAACGTGACAAACGCTAACACCAACCCGGTGTGGCCAACACATCACGCATAAAACACGGGTGAAATGGTTGTTTGCATGTGTGATGGGTTGGCCACACCGGGTTGGTGTTAGTGAGTGTCACCGGTTTTTTTATTTGTTGTTGTGAAATGGGCTGGGGAAAATCTCAGATTTTAGTCTGAAAGTAGGGTAAGGGTTTTAGGAAGTGGGTTGCACACCCCCACCCAATTTTTCTGGGAGTAATTCCCCCCGCCCCCTTTCTTTCCGGTGCTAGTACAGGCAGGAATCAAACTTAGAAAAAGGTCTTAAAGTGGTACTACGATAAAAAAAAACAATTTTTTTTTTTCTTTGGATTTCAAAACTATGTAAACTAAACACTAACTGACCCAAGTTTTAAGTTCTGATGTTAAAAGGAAACCTGTTTATTTGAACTGGAATTTTTTTATTTATTGGCCCACCATTACTACCTGTAAAATCTTGAGAGAGCTGGGTCGAGGAGAAAATGACGTCACAGACTCACTAGTTTAAGAATGCAATGCGTGTGCCGCGGCCGAATTAATATGCAGCACGGAAGTTTTGGGCAATCAGACTTTTAAACCCGTGTTTTGCATATACAGTAACTTGAGTTTACACGCTGAAATTTTAAGCTAGTGAGTGAATGACGTCATTTTCTCTAGATCCAACCCTCTGAGGTCCAATCGGCCAGTTTTGAACGTGAGTAATGGCGGACCGTGAAATCCAAACTTACACTCAAAATAAACAGCCTTTGGATAAAACTCAAAGCTCAGAATTTTGCCAGTTAGGCAAGTTAGGCAGTTAAGCTAACACGCTTTCAAAATCTGAAGAATAAAAGGAAATGATTTTTTGATCATAGTACCACTTTAAGCAACCAAATACAAAATAATAATCATACACCCAAAAGATGTTTTATTCTAACTTGGTTTATACACAAACGAAACGGCCGATTTCCAGTAAGTCAGAGAAATCACACCTTGTTATTTTGGCATTCCTCAAAAAGCTTTAGTAAGTAAATTGTGATGGTCTTGCTGTGCTTATTGCTCCCATTTACAAATTTAGTAGCATTAATAATAAGAAATAACCTCTATTCCTGTTTTTATCGCAAATAACTGCTGAACATTCGTCTTTCTGGTAAACTCTCGTCATTTTCCTAATTTTATCCGCAGTTGTGCTTAACTGTAACTGGACAACTTGTGCTAACTGTTTGTGCAGCCCACGGATACGCTCTCATCGGCGTCTTGTTACTTTAAGGATGGTGTCACCTATTGTTATTGCACATATGTTCTGCGCATCACACAGTCATTTTGTCACGTGCAGTCAAGCGCTGACTTTATGTCTTTCAAGTTAAATTGTTTTTCCGATTTTTTTTTTCATCCAAATGCCTTGGAAGGTATTTTCGGTTGCAGTGCAAAAGACACGTATCTTGTATCATAAGAAATCGTAATGCAACAATTGTCACTAAGGTTAATTGAAAAAGCTACAAACGATCGAGCGAGAAAGTGGATGGTGCACTACAAATTATTTTAATGGAGCCATCTATATCTAGTCCGCTACTCAACAATAAAACAGGGCTATTTATTATCGAAATTAAGAAGAACCAAATGTAATAAATTCTTCGCAGACCACCACACAGGGTCTGGGATCAATACTTTCAGTGCAATAATCATTGTTTTCGTCCGGTACATTCGGCTGCCACCCAGACCAACAAAAATTGGGAAAAAGAGACCTAATAATATGCATGTTGATTGGCTGAGAGCACATCAATTAATCCCAAACAGAGAAAAGTAAATTAGTGGAGAAAGGTGAAATTAGTGCAACACAGTCAAATCTTTGCATTGATAGCGAATCAAATGCGAGCCCTGGATAGCGCAATTCATGGCGCAGTTTTTCCGTGATTGTGTAATACGCGTTCGTTGCTTCTCCTTAATCATCTCGAATTTTCTCATGTGTATTATTAGTAAGTAATGACATGATTTCTCTAGTGCAATTTGAAATAAATAAGTACTTTAATTTTTTTCAAAGACTACAAATTGCACTCGCCCATGCGTCTTTAAAAGAATTTACTCGAAATCATGCGATTATCTATAGAATTTGCACTATTCAGACTCTTCACTACTTTTCCAAAATGCCAAGGAAATGTTCT
>NC_090884.1:36573775-36586275 GCF_036669925.1 Montipora capricornis
ATGGAAATAACTTTAACCCTAACTCATGCTGACGCCACTGGAGCGTCTTTGTATCTTTGCCGATACCACAGAAGATGCATTTGGTACCTGTACGTACTCAAGATGGCAGCTGAGAAGCGGAGAATTTTAGGTGCGTCTGATTGCAGCAAAGGCAAGAGATTGACAGTTCCCCGTTTTGAACACCAATTCGCAGTGTTAGCCTCTCGGTTACACAAGGAAGAAAGCTGCCTGAACTTTGAGCAGACAGTCTTCTTCCTGGACAGCAAGATTGTATTAGCATGGATAGGCATTGAAGCAAGAGCCCTCAAGCCATTCGTCTCAATCAGCGTTGGAGAAATTCAAAACAACTCAGACCCCGCCCAGTGGAGACATGTTCCCAGGGCCCTTAACGTGCCGGACAAGTTTCCCGTGGTATTGATGGTGAATGCTCGGCTGACAGATGGCAGCGTTGACCTGATTTCTCCCTGAGCAAGAGTGGCCGAAAGATTCATCATGCCCTGAAAAAACTGAAGAGAGAGTGTAAAGGTTTAAGCCGCTTGCGAGCAAAGGAAATTACAGCAACCCATCGATTGCACTAGATTCTCAAGCTGGAGACGACTGCTCAGAGTAACTGCGTATGTGTTACTGTTTGTGTGGAATCTCAAAAACACAACCATGAGGACAGAAAAAGAGATGCAGATATTAAAGACGGTGTCCTCTCACCTCAAAAATACAAGGAGCTGAAAAACATTGGTTTCAAGAATGCCAGAAAGACCTTAACAGTCGAATCAGTAAAGAAAATTTTAAGAAGTTGTATCCATACAGAGATCCAAACGGTATCATCAGAGTTGGTGGCCGTGTTGACAAAGCTCTTGTTTCCTATAAAAGCAAACGTCCTAGCCTATTTCCTAAAGAGCAACGAGTTTCGCATCTCATCGGACGCCACATGCATCAGAATGGTCATACTGCATTAGCAACCGCGGTAGCAAAGAGCAGAACAATGCACTTGATAAGAGAAGCACACAATATTGCCAAGTCCATCAAGTTCAGATGTCGAGAGATGGGTGCAAAGGCTGTATCTGAAGTTATGGCCGACCTACCACCATGTCGTCCATTATACTTCCTCTGACTACTTTGGCCCACTTCAAGTCAAGATTGGCTGCAACAAGACAACCAAACACTATGGTGTTCTATTCACGTGTTTTAATACCAGGACAGTTCACTCAGAGCTTGCTGTTGATTGCTCGACAATGGAATTTATTCTACTGTTGCGACGATTTTTCGCTTTCAGAGGCGTACTGGCCCTTCTGAATAGTTATAATGGCTCCCAGTTTGTTGGAGCCGAACGTCAACTGCGTGAAATGATCAGAAGCTCGGACAAAGAGAAGCTACGCGAGTTTTCTTTAGAAAAGAGGATTGGGTGGCAGTTTATTACCCCGACAACTCCACACCACAACGGATGTACCAAAGCGTTAGTCAAGAGCAGCAGGACTGCACTTAAAAAGGCAGCTGGTGATCGTGTTTTGACACCGTTTGAGCTACACACACAGTTGTTTGCTAGAGATCGCCAACTTTGTAAATCAGCGTCCCATTGGTTGTGTACTGAATGACCCTGACGATGTGTCCTACTTATACCCAAACGGCATGCTGCTTGGACAATCGTCAAGTCAAGTTCCTCAAGTACCATTCAGACAGACCAAGAACCCTTGTCTAAGAGTGGAATTTGTCCAGAAGATTGCAGATTCATTTTAGAACCGCTCAACAAGAGGTGTTTTCCCACCACGTTTTTCTCAAAAGAAATGGAATACAGAGAACCAAAACGTGTGATTTGATGACTTCATAATGGTTTAAACTCCCTGTGTGCAGTTTGTGGAAAGTGGAATTTTGGTCCAGTGGTTGATATGTTCCCTGGGCATGATGGAAAAGTGCGTAATGTGAAAGCGAAGACCCACTCTGGATAGTATGAGAAGCCCATAACTAAGATTGCAGTAATCTACCCAGCGGAAGGATATGAAGATGAGACATAAGCTTAGACTGAGATAAGGACTACGCCCTTATCAGGGCGGAGTGTTTTCGTATCGTGACATCTTGTTGCATGACGAACAATTCTTAGTTTGGTATTTGACCACAAAGGAAATGATGAGATTAATTCGTTGATTAGTTACCAATAGTTATCAATAGGCCTTTGACTAGTCTTATTCATACAGTGTGGTTGTTCTCTTAGTCACTTTGACAATCTGTAAGTTGGCAGATTTTTAGTGAAACATTAGGGTTAGTCAGGATAACTTTAGAATCATCTCACGAAGTAAGAGCATTTTTCTTGCTGTTTTGTTGTTAAAGGTTGTTAATTTGGAATGTTTAAGACGTTTTGATTTACTACAAAGAGGTGATTTAATGATATGTTCGCCAATTGAGTGATCGGCCTATTTTTCTTCTATATTTGTACCGCTCTTTTATTTTGCGTGATCTTTTCTTCCAGTTCATCGTAAATTGCATGGTTATATATTTTAGATGGAATAAAATGGAATCTATTTACTTCATTATATGATTACTAGATTCCTTAGTTCTGTTTGGTTTTCCCTTTAACGGGCCAAGCGAACTTTTCCAAAACAAAGGTTTGACCACAGAAGAGGTCACGGAAAGGAACTTTATTTAAGTGTTTAGTCGTTCTAGCGCTGGAGCGCAAATTGGGGACACTGTAAACTGAAATTTACAATGAAAGTAAATCAAGTCAAATATTGGTTTTTAAGGGGAGGGGAAACCGGAGTACCCGGAGAAAACCTCTCGTTGCAGAGTAGAGAACCAACATACTCAAACCACATATAATGCCGAGTGAGGGAATTGAAGCCGGGCCACATTTGTGGGAGGCGAGTGCTCTCACCACTGCGCCATCCCTGCACCCCGGCTCTTTGTTCAACATCCACCATTTCCATATTGGCAATGACGGCAGAAACGGGCGAGTCCATTGCAGTACTGAAAACCTCTTGATAGTAGCTAACATTAGAAACAAACTGAGTGGTGTTGAGACAAAAGGTCAACAGATCAGCTAATCTGCCGTAGGCAAAGAGGTTCTTTGTCCCAAGTAGGGGTCTTCTCTGAGTCTTTTCTCTACAACCTTAATAGCACGATCAACAGAAAATACGGTAAAGAGGGAGACAACGTCAAACAAAACCAATGAGTGTTCTGCATCAAGAGATAAAACCATGACAGGATCGCCGCGGTCGGTACACCACATTTGCTGTGGAGACCTTCGGGTTTTGTTTTTCAATCAGCCTTGTCTGGTTTTGGTTGGATTTTCTTCGAAGGGAACAACTTTGTTACCATGTGCCCTCTACAAAATGGGAAAAATCTTCAACTTAAGTGTTATGATGGTCTTGCCACCCCTAAAACCCAAGTGCTCAATTGACATTCGTTAGGGCAACACCATCGTGACTTCCTAGTTTTCATTCTCTCTAAAATATTTCCTCGTCTTCTCGAGTGTATTGCTGAGCTTTGTCAAGCCGTTTTCCTTTGCCTTGGTATCTGAGACATTTCGCTTCGGAATTTCGAGTCTCCTGAGACTTTTTAAACTCTCGCTCAATGATGATGGATACAGAGTAATTTTTGTTCACGGAGATACCGGTTGAGTGACGTTTGCATAATAGAAAGCGAATCTGGCTGGTATTCTGAACCATCTTTCTTCCTGACCTCAATGTAGAATTTTGTCAGAATCTCATCCAAAACTTGTGGGCTGTAGGATTCCAGTTTATTTTCGATATTTCGGGCAAGGCACCATTTTTACCACACAGTCAGTCATGTTTTTGTTGTTTGCACGGCTGTGGACGAATTTCATCATTTGAAATAACCGGAAAACGGGACTTGTCTGCATTCCCAAATTGTGAAGATGTGCCAGAAACACTTGTAACAGGAGTGGACTGTACATGTTGCTGTTGTAATTCTCCAGAAGTGTGAAGTGATGTTTCCATTTGTTGCACTGTCATGGACATTGACGATGCCCCGGTCACCGTGGGCTGTGCTTCATCTAAACTAGTTGACAGTTTTAGAGACAAACTATCGTTACTTTACTCCAAAAACTGTGGAAATAGGACAGTCTAAATTGAAATTAGGAAAATATCACTGGCAGAGTCACTTTCTAATGTGACAAATTCGTCCATTTTGGAAAATCCCCAGTTTGGTAGGGTAAGTGGTTGTTGCTATGGTTATTGCAATAAATTCTGTGATTGGTGGATTAAGTGTAGTGCACGTAATATGATTGGCTCATGTATCTGTCTGAATGGGTGTCCGATTACAGCCACCTCTCCGATTACACTGTCCAATTGCAACCCTACTCAATAATTAGTGAAAAATAAAGCAGTTAATGCACCAATCAAATTTGATAAAAGTGTAATGGTTATGATTAACTGTGTAATCAGTGTTTCCGGCCAACAACAGGCGACAGAACTCTCTCAAGATAACTTAAAATCGGATTAGTAGGAGATTTGGCAAAAGAGAAAATAGGTTTCAAAGGAATTTCCTGCTTGAGGATTTTTGGCAAACCATAAAACCGAGGGTATAGACTATTGCTTTTTGTTTGTAGACTAACTAAGCCTGTCAGTTTTCTTGAAATCAAGCAACATTCTATGAAGTTTAAGCTTCCTTTGAGTCTTCCTAATGGGATCAGTGCTCATTGCTTTGAAGGCAAACGGTTATCCAAAGTCCATCCTCAGTAACTGTTTAAAAACTGTTACCAGCTCTTGTAAAGCTTTAGGTTTCGTAGGTATCCTGTACGTTCAAGGGGTTACAGAGCACATCAATTAAAATCACTTGGTTTAGTCACAACGTCAAAGTTGCTCAAAAGCCTTTTCGGATTCTGGGTCATATATTCTCAAAACTAAAGGATCACATAAACTGTCAACATCAATTAACAACATCTAGGTTCCCTTTCACCGCCATAAATGCAAATTTACACTGATAGATTTTACTCTGTCTAACGCCAAACGATTTTACTCGTCAATGGGGGGAGCCCTCGGCAGTAAAAGGGTTAAACCGACTCCGTTTATTGCTTTCTTTGCAATGACTGTGAACAAGTATATATATCAGACAAACTAAACGCCATTTTGGTACACGTTTTAAGAGGCACCAGAAAGCGGTTTTTCTTTGCAGAAAGGAAAATTCTGCTTTGTCTGAACACGCTTGCTTGACCAACCACACAATAGGTTGGAATAATTCTAAAATTATCACTACCAACAGGCGGTACCATCACCGTCTTTGTTTGGAGCCATGGCACATTAATAGCCCTTATTAGAGTTATCAGCGGTTTTGCCACATAGAGGAGGAAAGGGGTCATTTTGTATTGAATTGACCCTTAAGCCTCTTTTGCATGTGGTTTTGAAGAAAAGAAAATGTGCCTGCAGGCTCAACTCCAATAAGGACCATTCCACTCAACCGTAATGATGGCCGCCTGTTACCTGACACATACCTACATCTCATTAGTGTCAAAGGTCTCTAGTTAGCATCTCTATAAAAGGACTCTTCCAACAGTTTGTCTTCACCCCTGATGATACTTGCTAAGTGTTGAAACGTTGGGTCTTTAAACTGTAAATTTGTTAAGTTACTTTTAATTCCAAACCGGAGTAGCTACAAACTATAACCAATAGAAGACCTGATTTCCCTGTGAACTTTACTTTGTCTTAAATTGCTTAGATTGCGACAATCGTGTGCTTTACCTTTTGTTTAATGCACACTTAAGATAGACACACGTGAAGTATTGGAAAAGCTATGGACCGTGGAAGATTACCAAGGTGTACGTACACACTGAATGCCTTTGTATTATTGTAGGGGAGGGATCTACAGCAATGTCTAGAAGAGGCCTTTTTGAGAAAAGAACATGGATTCAGGTTTTGTATTGCTGGCCAAGAGTACACAATGAAGTTTGATCCAGAATCCGCCATGACCCAAACAAACGTGACATTCAATACCAGAAGAAGCGTGAGACGACGACCAAAGGAATTTGTATGCAGAGGTGATATGGGGAGGTATTATTCAAATGTATTACAAGTGTCAAAGGTTGGGCGTGTGGTTTTTCAGAGTGATTTTAGAATTCTTTCAGTATGAACATGGCTCCCAGCAATCCGTTTTTTGAATGTTTCAATTATAAGTGAAGCAAATTGGGTATCAATAGAGCAAATCATAAAGCAAACTCAATGACAGATTTAATGTAGGAAAAAACAACGACACTATTTACTATACAAAAGGTAAAGCCAACAGGTTTAATGACTATATATATATATACATATATATATATACAATTTTACAAATCCATGAGGGTTTGGAGGTTGTCGAGATCATCGTCCGCCATACGATGATACGCGTACGAAAAGGTGCACGCCATGTCACGTTTGGAATACACCAGACGGTAGTTCTTGTGCAAGGGTCACGTGGACAGTCGATAGCTTTTGGCGTCTCGGTGAATACTGTGCGATTGTGTGACGCGCGTGGTCCAGGGGACGTCCAAAGGTCGATGGAGTTTGTCAAGCGTGTTTTGTCTCAACACATCGTAATTGAATTGATTGCTCCCTTCACATTGAGCGAAAAGCCAAGCACCTTGCACACGGTCTTGCCCCTGGCTATGAGACCCCCAGAACAGAATTCGATGATGCGGTCGCCATCGTCTAATTTGTTGGTAAAGTCGCCTAGGAACGCCCCTAAAGGTGGATGAATGAATGGATCACCCGAACGTTCGACGAAGAGGACCGAGTCTGTGTTGAAATAGAGGACTCAATCCTGAAGATGGTCCAAAGCTTCGTAGAATTGGAGATGGGCCCAACAGGTAGTAAAACAGGCGACGAAGATGTTGAGATTCATCGAGGACAGATCTTCATGATCTTGCATCTTGTGATGGACTTCGACACGATCTTCGGGCAAGGCACTGGCGTATCGAATGTCATGACGATTGCTGTCAAGGAAACATAAAAAGTCCTGCGGTTCGACGAATTCTTTGGCTTGGGTCTTGTTGGTACATTGTCCGAACTTGCCCCACATGCTGTGGAGCATGAGTTTGGCCAGGGCGTGTTCTCCGGGGTTCTTGGCAATCTTGGTCGCATCCAACGAGATACCCTCCTTGTTGAAGAAGCGTTGCACGTGTTGTTCTGTCTGTTCAGGGATGTTGCATCCTGCTGGCCAACCGCTGATTTCCTCCTTGAGCTTAAGCCACGTATCCACGTAGGTTTTGAAGAGGCCGGCACATTGTTGGGGAAATGCCATGTAACCTTTCCCCAAGGCTTTCGCTCCGGCATGCACCAAGTTCCGGTTATGGTGCGTCGGTGTGATGACATTTGGCGACCTTGTCCGGTAGAGGTGTATCGATGTTGTCGTCGACACAGGCAGCACATGGAGGAAACGTCAATTTGTCACTACTGCAGTACAGGAGAACCTGATGAAGGAGGCCGGCTGGAGGGAGTATGGTCACTTTGGCCAGACCGAAATAACTGGACAGGTCGGTGGTTTTGGTTTCGTAGAGGACCTCGGGATGTCCGATAGGATAGTGGCAGTTTTTGTTCAGCCACAGGTAAAGACTTCTGTAGTCAAAGTACCGAATACGTTCCTGGGCAGCGGCGGCCACGAGATGAAAGAGTTTGACAGAGTTGGCACGACCGCCGAAGAAGGCATCGCAGGGTTCCAAGAGGTCGGTGAGTTCCAAATCGTTGACAAAGGTCTGGATGACGGGGTCGGTGCATTTGAGAACGTTCCACTCGCACTCCCAGATCTCATATAATCAAATCCCAGATTGGCCAAGACAGTATGTTTGCGATCGACTTCGGTGCGTACATCCTCCAAAGACCTACCCAAGAGATGCCGATGACTTTCGGTATGTTGCAGGTAGCAGCGTCTACACCCATGCCAAAAACAACTGTAAAATATGTAGGCTGTGCACGTGTCAGGATCGTACCCGTCAACAGTTTACCGCCTGCCAGGGACTTGAGGGAGGTGCAAGGGGTGATGTTTGTGCATCTGGTCCGGGTTGCGGTGGCACGCTCGGTGTGGTTGTGATGTTCTGCGACGGACAAAGCATTCCAACTCTCCCATCGCAACTGATTCTCTTGCCATAGCAACCATTCCGTGGCGATCTTCGAGTGGTTGGTGTCACGACGCCACCTGTGCAAGGGTTCAGAGGCGATGGTGTCGGCTTCCATGCATTGCATGTGCAGGTAACAGTTACAAGCCGACCCGGCGGTCATATGTTCGAAAGGTCCAAAGCCCGCACATGCTTCGAAATCCAGTTTGAAGGTAAGATGTCCAATTGGCGGTACGCTAAGAGTTTGTCCAGTGGATGGAGATGGACGTGATCGGCACGTTGTTGAGGGTGCCACTGTTCAAACTCCTGTTTGCCCTTCATTGACATCCCTTCGGACATGTAATGGTCTCGTGTAATGAAGAGGTGGGGAAAGTATCCCTTTTTCGATTCCGTCCGCCGAAAGGTTTTCACAAAGTCCACCAAATGCGTCTGGAAAAAGGACATGGAGTCGATGAAGCGGATGCCGTCCTTGAAAACGAGTTGGAGCACCTTGCCTCTGTTACGGATCTATTTCAGATTGAGCCATCTGCGATGCAGTTCATCCACGATGGGTAACTGTCGTATCCCTGGAAGTTGTTGGGCAGAATGGTGAGGGATTGTTGACCGTTCTCATTGAGTTTGATCAACCGATTGAGAATTTGACCGATGCAGTTCTCCCTGTACCACCACTCGAATCGACAGCTCTCAGCACTACACCAAATTGGGTATGTGACGATTTTCCACCTGCATGGACGCGATGTCGAAGAACACATGCAACGGAGGATCGGGTTTGTCATTGAGGTCGTCGGGTGGTGGTGACGTGTCGCCCAAAGCCTCGTTGGCCGCCAGATTCTTCAACCCAGCGGAAGCACCACAACGTCCTCTTCATCGGTTACAGCGATTGCATTGACATTGCTGGCGTAGACATTCCCAACGTTCTTGACGCTCCTCCACTGGGTTTTTGAACACTTGTAGATAACATTGGTGCTCGGCCATGTTCACCACCTCCTTGCAGCAACGGCATTGGGCGAACCCGCGTCAATGTTTTGCGATCTCCTTACGTCCCTTGAGATAAAGACAACACTTGGGACATTTGCATTACATCTGACAGACAGCAGCTTTGTCCACCAAGGCCAGTTTGCCGTCATAGGTCTTGGCCCGGTGCTGTTCGAGGCAGCTCTGTCCGTGAAACAAACGATGGTAGTGTGGGCAGAGGAAGGTTGGGAAACGGTACCGATGGTAGGCTTGGGTGTGGTCCCTGCAACCGTCTTGCAAACAACACGGGCAATGGTTGGCCTTGTTTTTGGGGCAACGGTGTCGTCCTTCATCCTGGTGCGCGTGGTAACAGTGCAAACAGATGTGTTGTTGACACCAAAATGCCTTTAACGAGGTGATGGGGTCAAAATGATTGTCCTCAAATGTAAGTCCCAGAAGGATCTCCCCTTGCCCGTTCGCAAAAGGGGCATAAGCATGGTGGACATTGAGACGACCAGTTTGTAGGCATAGAGCTTTGGAGCGAATGCCAGAAGGGTGAGTTCCTCGGGACCACACAGGCCGGGTCCTAATCCATCTTCCTCTAAGAGGGCCATGGCTGCGTCATCACGTCGTTTGGCACACCGATTTGGTTTGGTCCACTTTTGTCGCTCGTTGTGGTTGTTGCCGGCCAAATAAAGGCCAGGAGCGGTGACCATGGATCTTGTACAGCAGAGACCCATGTCGTTGTGAGGCATTTGGATGATACATTTTTTCATCTTCCTGAGTTGCGTAGACAATTGATGACCTGGGAGAAAAGCACAACGACGTTAGATTGAAGGGATCGTCCATTCGAAAATCCTCGTTGGAATTAAGTTTTTTGCCTAACTTGTCCAGTAAATTGCCAACCCGAGTGCCCTGTCCTCTCCACTCTCCAGCATTTAGACCACTTCCGATATTGGCAAGACCACACACTGTCAATATCAACGTTTTTTAACGAATTATTGTCAACAATAAAGAATTACAATTTGAGTTTTTGTTTGGCTGGCATGATTGTCTTGACGATGGCTTCGGCCCAGGTTTTCTTGCTGGGGATATTGATGATCCGCTTGACCATTTTAGCATCAGCTTTCTGTATGTCTTGTAAATTCTTGGCGTGGGAATAATCAATGTCGTGTTGTTTAGCAATCTTGTCTAAACGACTGATGCCCGGATCGCCACACTTGATTTGTTTCTGCGAATGTGTGCATGCTCCTATGTACTGATACCCTGGCCAATGAAATTTGAGGCCCGCCTTCTTCAACATCTTTCATAGATCAAACTTGCCCCCTTTCTGGCGCCGTCGTTGCCAGGTCTTGGGAGGGACAACCTGCCTTCGCGTCTTTTGCTTTTTTGGGCTGCCCATCAAGACGCCGTCGCAGTTTGGTGTCAAAATCCAACCAACCGGCTGGGTGTCGTAATTTATCTGACCTCGGATCTGACAGGCTTTCTTGAGAAGGGATTTAGACATGGCCTCGGTCTTGTCTAATAGGGTCTGCCCCATCAAAGGGTCACATGCAAAAGGCAGTTCACCCCAATCGATCGGTGAGGTCGTGGTCTTGTGGGGTGTTTTCTTCGTCGCTCAACTGACCGAGGGAATCGATCACCTGTCCTATGAATGAAGGGGGTAGTTTCTAAAGAAATTGTGGTGCTGCGTCGGTGGGGAAGTACTATACAAAAATTGGGTTTTTATCAACGGAGTTGATAATGTAAATTGGCCACCGTACAGAGATTCTAAAAGCTGACGTTTCGAGCATTAGGGGCCTTTCCCTACATCTAGGTACGACGGAAAGCCACAAGAATCTGGAACACGGTACTAACAAACGCTTTTCATTTAACTAATATATTCCTATTTTTCACGTTGCCATGTTACCACCAATAGTGTAGCTGCTACTGTGCTATAAAGACTACACGTAACCCACAGTTCCTTGATTCCCTCTGATAAAGGACTAACGATCGAAACGTCAGGAGAGATGAGGGAAGCTACTAAGGTCCCAAGAAGGCAAAGTGTCTCCACTATTTTTGCGACTTGTTGTAGCACAAGAACGTTTGGCAAGTTCTTTCTTCTTTCTCTTTTCTGAAAACGATATATATCGAGCGGGTAACAGGTCTCCGTACTCCCAAGAGGTACTCATCTTCTCCTTCTCCAGACAACTGAAAGCGAACGAGGTTTGTCTCGCTTTTTATGTTGTGTCTCAAGGTAAGTAAAAAATTCTGATTTGGTTGGTCATTGGTTCTTCAAGGTTGTGTCAAGGTCAGTAAAACTCCATCCATAGGCACTCGATCTTATGTAAAAAAGAGTCGTCTTGACCTAAAACCGTCACACCGAGGATGAGCTGTCGGCATTTGGATGTGCTCTTGGATTGTGTCTTGTGTGATCTTTGTAAAAAAGCTAAAGACCAAGTGCCCCTCGAAGACTTGACCCATTGGAGACCTACAAATTGCAGCGAGTGCCATTTCATCCGTTACCTTTTGGAAGATGCAGACGATCCCAACATTCCTCTTCGAGACGAATGGGTTTGAAGAGGTGTTATCGGCGCTTAGACGTCCTCTTGGATTGCCTCTTGTGCAACCTTTGTCGAGACGAGAAAGATCACTTTCCCCTAGAAGCTTTAGAGACGTGGGAATCCGATACGAATTGCGATGCGTGCCTCTACCTCTTCCGATGGTCGAAGACATGCCTTTCCCCGGCAACACCGACCAGGACATGCTTCTTAGCTTAAGTCTGTGCGGTGATCGATTTAGAAGGATTTTGTGTGGGAGGTCCATGTCTGCCTCGAGAATTCGGATGGTGAGACTAGACGGGACAAGATAAGGGTTCGATTTATTACAAGGCCTATTTGCCTAAGCCTGATCTTTCCCCCAAAGATCCACGCAGTGCCTATTATTGTACGACTCACGCCCACGGACTGGACTATTATCCCGACCCACAGAGTTCGTACCATCTAGCCAGCGATGGATGGATGTCCAGCACCTCTTCGACCAGCACAAGACCCCCCAGCGGCCTCAAGTGGCTTACAAAGGTGGGATGATCGAACGACAATGGCTGACCCATTGGGGAATTCCGAACATGGACCTAGTACCTTTGGGGTGCCTAAAATTTGACGATCTATCCTGTCTCAGTTTTGTGGGTTCATGTGGACATCATCGAGATTCCTTACATCATCATTCTCCTAAGGTGGAATGTTATCATTTTGTGCAATGGATGCAGGGACAGAGGATTGGAAAACGATACCTTTTACATGAATCACGAATGCACCCGACGCTTCCTAGATGCCCAGAAACCCACCACCCCTCTACGACTGATGTCAACCCAACCACACTGTAGACATTTTCGTTTTTTTCCCAGAACGCACGTAACACACTCGTTTGTTCTCATTAAATCGTTTTATTTTTAACATGGTGTCGTCTCTTTACTGTTTACAAATATAAATAAAATTCGCTGAAGACAGCAGCAGGTGTGGTGTCGTCTATTTGC
>NC_090884.1:36591275-36603775 GCF_036669925.1 Montipora capricornis
CTTTGATGATGTGTTTCTTTTCTTCTTCAGGATGATCCTTTTGACAAGCATGAAATTCTTGAAGTATGGTTTCTGCAGTGCCCTGTAAATGTGACTACATTACTCTTTCCATTTATTTCAGTAATTAAAGTTTGATCACCAAAGTGCTCCTTGAGCCATGCTTTCATATGTGTGTGGCCGTATGCTGTGCTTTCAAAGTAATCATTCATTAAATCAATAAGATGATTTACAGTAATCTGTTCATCATCATTGTCTTGAAGAAACTTTGCTACTTGCAGAAACGCGTCCATTTTTTCTTCATCCTGTGGTCGTTCAAGTCTTTTCTTCTTGTGTGCAGGTTCTTCAGTCACAAACACCTTTGAAATTTGCTTTCCTGTGCGGAAATTGACACTACATGTCTGGTGATACATAGCATCAGCGGCATGTAAATCATGTATGTGCATGACCCGTGCTTGTACAACATTACTCCATGCATCTCGTCTTTCAGAACATATCGCTAATATAGTATCTTTCATCTCAGTTGTTGTTACTTTAAACACATCTACTTTTTTCCTTTGTTCGCCACCATCAGCTGGTGTTCCACACAAAAAAACAATCGCCGCTGAAAATGAAGTTTTTTTTGCCGTTGAACGGAATGCAGAGTGGCAAATGCTTGTGTCTAAGCTTTGGATGGACAATCTGTTAGCCTGGGATATTTTGTTAGGGTTGCATTGAATTTTACGGCAATATTGGTGGGACTGTTGCCCAAGCACGGTGCAAATATGGTACTATCATTGCGTTCTAGGCTTACACGATTTTCACTTGCTCTTCTTTTCTCTCCAAGTGTAACGATTTCCCCTTTGCCAAGGGGCCCCTTGCAAATTACACAGTTTTCTGTTGTATCGGCCATCACCGGTTACATTTTAATTTACCTGAAAACATAACATTCAACGTTTGAACTGAATTTGCTATCATACCTTTGTTGAAACTCCGATACGCTTGTCAATGAAATTAGCTTTTAAATTACAAGTGCTTACTTTTGTGTAAATTTTGCTTTTAATTTTCCTTTTTTTGTTGAGTAACATGGTCATGCAAACAGCTGTAACATTTTCTAATGATGTATATTAAAATCCTTACATTTATATATTTGTATTCTTTATATCGCAATTAAGTATATAAATAAATAATTATATAAATATTTACGATCGTAAATAAAATGTTATATTGAAATCGTTTCAAACACGGCTGTGTTTTCAACTCGTTTTTCATTGGGTTTCTAAACTCATCCACCTGGCCAGAATAAGATGCTCTGGTTGGGTAAGAGCTGCAGGAATAATTAATGAGTTTGAGAAAAACTGGTAAAACACTTCTCATTACAATTATATATGTAAAGCATACTAATATTGCATATCTTGTTTTTCTTGTGTGCTAATATTCTCCTCTCACAATTTGAACCTTTGTTCAGAGAGGCACTGTTTTTGTGGAATGTTTTTGAAGCCCTTCAATAAACTCGCAGGTCGTCTTTTATCGGCTCTAAAACCACTCTGTTTGGCCTTGTGGTTTAAAACTAGATAAAACACTCGTGCTCATTTTTTAAACCACAGGTGACCCAAACTCATTATTTGAGTCTCAGTCAACCTAACGATTTGTAGGGTTTATATAGGAAATTCGGAAAAAAATCGGCTAATCCTAGTTCACAGCGAGGAAAATAAATAAAATAAAGGTACTTTTACTTCAGCTTGTGTCAATTTGGATTTGAAATTTGCTCCCATCCTTCATTAAAAGGAGACAAGGCTGGATACTCGGAACCTGTGAAGCCAGTAATCATTCCGTAATCGAGAACGATTTAATCCGAAAAATCGGCTTGATTCGGCCTTTTTTCCACTCTCACGCGAACAACAACAACAACAACAACAACAATAATAATCATAATAATAATAATAATAATAACAACAACAATAATAATAATAATACCTATAAAGCGCGGTATGCACTAATTGCTCAAAGCATACATACATACATACATACATACATACATACATACATACATACATACATACATACATACATACATAAATACATAAACTTTATTTAAGTGTCAAGGTATTTAGCTAAAAGCTAATTGTGGACACTATAAATAATATAATATAAGACTAAATAAAGTATATGTAAAATTATTAAAAATATATTCTTAAAATAGCATTAATATATAAGAATAACATCAATATATAAAATTATTACAGACAGACAGTAGGACAAGCAGGGAAACATACAAAGACAAACAAGTAGATAGACAAAACAGACAATCAAATAGACCGTACAAACAGACAATATAGGACAAACATATAAGCAGCAGTAAAAAATGTAGATTCAAATTTCAGAAAGTTAAAAGTCTAGAAAATTTAAATTAGACGAATTAAATAGAGGATAGGGGAGCACCCTCCCAATACACCAGTCAGCCGCACCGCAAAAGCCACTATGTCTACCCACCACTCTAAGATGAGCATGCACAGCAGCCACACGTGCCGTCCAGCAAGCCAAGCACATTGAGAGCACGCACCCCTCTCCTGAATGCCTGAAGACTGGTCTTACTGCGTAGTTCCCGGCTTATCTTGCCCCATATGTGTGGGCCTAAATATCTGATACTGTGCTTGCCATACTTAACAGTATTATATCTTGGAACAGGAAAATCACTTCGTAAGTTATAATGCTTATCTTGCTGAAAAAACATATTACATACATGCTCTGGAGCTAGTGAATTTTTAACCTTATACATTAAAATTAGTATATCTTGTAACCGTCTGTTCTCAAGACTAGAGAGTCTTCCCTTCTCTAGGAGTTCCTCATACGTAGCATTCCTATCATTATATACAGCACGTAATGCCCGTTCTTGTACTCTTTCTAATTTTCTTGCATCAGATGCTTTGCAAAAATGCCACACTATGTGACAATGTGTTAAGTTAGGTAAAATTGCTGATTTGTACAATTGTAACTTGCCTTCTCTGGGAATCATATTTCTAAGACGTACTAGAACACCAACTTTCCTACTTGCCATTTTGCATATATCACTTAAGTTCATTATCTAATGTTTCTCCCAGTAACTTCAAGTCTGGTGATGATTTAATAACCTGTTCATCAATCTTGACATTGATAGATGGACTGTCCTCATTTTTGTTCTTCCTGCCTAATAACATTAAATTGTACTTGTCGTAATTTCCCTTCAGAAAGTTATCTTTGTACCATTTCGATATAGTGTGCCCCCCATTAATTAAAAGTTGTTCCACGCAGTCAACTGAATACCCCTTTACATACAGCTGATGATCGTCAGCGTACATTGACAAGCTTGCATTATCTACTATGTAGTAAGGGTCCAAATGATGACCCTTGAGGGCATCCTCTAACAGCATCCTTCCAACTGCTGGTGACTCCATTTAGTTTGACTATATTTTGTCGCTTGGAAAAATATGATCTCATCAAGCTGAGTGATTCCTCTGAAAAGCCATACGACTTAAATTTATTTATCATGAGTGATGGATGTAGGGAATCAAATGCTTTACTCATGTCTGTTGAGAGTATTTCAATAAATTGCTCAGAATCCACAGCCAGCTTTCAATCTTCAGTGAGTCTGAGCAAAGTAGTTTCACAACTATGTTTTTTTCCTGTACGGAGATATGCAGGGATCGCGCTTGGAATCAAAATGATTATTCACTTGTATGCTCATCATAGACTCAAAAACATTATCCACTGTACTTAGCAATCTTATTGGACGATAGTTTCTTTCATCCAACCGGTCATCCTTTTTGTGGACTGGGTTCCACTCTCCTTTCTTCCATGCTTCAGGCCATTCACCTTTCCTTATTCACTCATTAAAAAGCTTTGTTAAGGAATCTGCTATGCCACTTGATGCTAGCCTTAACAATGTAGGAGATATGGAGTCATAACCACAGGCCTTTCTGACATTTAGTTTCTCAAGGGTTAACTGAACTGAATTTCTTCTGAGTGGTTGAAAGCAGAAGTTCTTGAGGTTGCTCTTATTTGCATTGCAAATGGTGGTGAGACTTGAATGACTCGACAATAATATAGTAAACACTGAAAATACACAGTTAAAAAATATTGTAGGATATAATAAAATTAACTAAACTACTAAAATCAAACATCATAGGCCAATTTAAATAAGTATGTTTTCAACTGCGTCCTGAACTGGTCGATAGAGTTAACACCCCTGAGTTCAGGAAGCAATTGATTCCATAACCTGGGAGCAACTGTGGAAAAAGCCCTGTCACCATACGTCTTTAACCTAGATTTAGGAACGGCTAAAAAATTCTGAGAACTAGAACAAAGTAATCGTAGACTATTACTGTAGTGTTAAAGTTCAGACAGGTAAGTTGGTGCCAAGGCATTAAGACATTTGTTCACTAACAGTAGAATTTTAAAATCTATGGGATAATTTAGCAGTAGCCAATGAAGTTTAAACATAGTAGGAGTGATTTGGTCAAACCGCTTAGATAATGTACAATGCATGCAGCAGTGTTTTGTATTGATCTTAACCTGTTTAACAGGTGTTTAGGAAGACTATATAACAAAGAGTTACAGTTATCGAGGTTAGAGCTAACAAACGCATGTACTAAAACTTCAGAGGTATCTTCACTTTAGAACTTCCTAATCTTGGCAATGTTCCTCGAATGATAATATCAGGAAACGCAGACTTTTTTAACATGGTCGGTTAAATGGAGACACTGATTTATAATCACCCCCAAATTTCGGGCGGAAGATTTGGGTTGGATCTTTTCATCACCCACTTGGATAAACTCCAGAGAAGGCCTGGAACGAGATTTTGAGCTTATAAGAACAAGTTCAGTTTTATCCTGATTGAGTTTAAGTCCATTATTCACCATCCAGCAATCAATGTCATTGACACAGCGTTCAACACAACGCTTAACCAATGAGAGATCATAGCTACAGTCAGTTTTAAAAGATATATGCGGATGGGTATCATCAGCGCATAAATGGTACCGGGTATCATCAACGTATAAATGATACCGTAACTTGTGGAGCTTGATGATATCGGCAATGGTTGATGGATAGAGAAGATTATGAACCAGAACAGAACAGACCCCTGGGGTACACCGCGTTCTAGAGAGCACTGTCTCAACTTACAGTCATTGACCAGTACAAACTGCTTGCGCGACGTCAGGTAGGACTCAAACCATGCAAGAGCAGTACCGTTTACTCCGAAGCGGTCACGCAGTCTTGACAACAGTATCGAGTGATCCACCGTGTCGAAGGCTGCAAACGAGTCCAATAAGAGAAGTATAACAGACTCATTGTACTGTTCAAATGTATGACAAGTGTCGAATGTTGGCCACGTCGTTTTTCATGGTGATTTCAGAATTCGGTTGTAGCCCGCGTCGGTGGGGCGATATTTTATCTCGGGATTATTGATCATTTGCACACGCAAGCGGGGTTATTGATTATTTCAATACGCGTGCGTAAATCGAAGGTTGCTCCTTTATGTTTTGGCCACGAATGGCATTGTGACGAGTATATTTTAGATTCACTGGCGTCCACGCCGCCAGCAGCCACAGACGGAAACCGGAAGTGAACAGTTTACATGCCGGGACAGTGGTGGAAAAAGAACGTATCAGTATAAATATGGTATTGTCAAGCCAGCTCTAAAAAGAAAACAGTGGATCTCAGATTGCTATAAATAAATAAATAAATAAATAAATAAATAAATAAATAAATAATACGTATGATATCCCTCCGATCTCACCCTAGAAAAAGACTTCTAAACTACCATTAGACTTTTTGATATGTGCCGTGTATAAATTCTAAACCGTAAACATAAACATAAACATAAACGCGGGCACTCTCATCGAACGGAAATCGATACATTCATGGGTCGCCCGGGTTTTTTTTTTTTTAGCAAAAATATCATTTTCCGGAAACAGCCATTAGTATTTCTGTAACAATCAGAGGGCCACAAGCGATAACTAGACATTTTGAACATCTAGTAAGGTACTTATCCAAAATTCTGTATCAACATTTCTTTCTGTTTCAATTACACCCCAAAACACAGATGTGCACACCCATGGTGCGTTGGTCATAGTTTGCGTATTGCTGGTGTGGCGGGAAACTTTTAGTTATTGCTGAAAATTTACCGACTGGCACAAGCAACTGAAAATTCGTTTAGAGCTTATATATATATTCCCGTGTATGTGCAGATCGTTAAATGAGTCTATTCGGTTAATAATGTAAAAAAAAGACTTTCCTCATACTTGTCACGATGAAATTACATCTGATATGATTTGGTCGTGTATGTTGCATGTAACTAAGCTAAAAGTACGAAAAATTATTTTATTTATTTGCAGACGAATACAAATCCTACTAACCTTCAAAATAACGATGCAGTTTTAAAATTCATTAAGTTCTCAGAGGCACGAAGTCACCATGTTGAAATTTGAGAAAGCATTGCTGCATGCCAGAGCATTGCTGCATGGAACTATACTAACTAAACGTGATCGAAATTGTTCTTGTATAAATAGAAATAAATCACATGATTACTACAAGAGCAGTTTTGAAATTAACGGAAAAAGAAAAAAAAATGAAGTAAGCCATTCCCTTACCATTCAGAATAAACTTGGAAGAGGTCCTTTGATCTTTTAATTTTCAACTGAGAAAGATCGAGGGAAATTCTAGCTACTTGCATAAAGATCCTCATTTGAGCTTATCATGAATGATGGAAAGGAGTCTTAAGTATTTATGAGTCATGAGTCAATGAGTCAAATTCATGAGTTAGTGCAGTTAACCAAACCATAAAATGAAAGCTAAAATTTCAGAGACTGCTTAGGCCTAATCACTGAAACGAGGGCTTAGGCTTAATCAATAAATCATTGCTATATTGACTGTGAGTCTCATTGACTCATGACTTATGACTCATTGACTCATAAAACACGGGAACTGGATGGAAAGGAAGGCGTTACTAAAAAAGGTTTATATTTTTGTCTTTGATAGGTCTATAGGGCTGCCTGCTCATTGGTCTTCAATGTCATCCCATGTTCAACGTGTTCAACTGTCCCCTTCATCGAATGAGTTTGAAGACGTGGAGGAACTGTTTACGAAGTCAATCAGCAAACGTGTGAAGATTGTAAAGATTGAACGTGTTCAAAACCCGTTTATGTGGGAAAAGTATCAGAGGTAATTCTCCCGTGTTCTTTTCTCAAGGCAATGGATCCGGATTTTATAGGTCTGCGTTGGAACATTTTGGCACAACTATCGAACTTACACGACTAGGGTTGGTGTATGCCCTCTCTTTCCTCATCTGATTCTTTCATTTTGTAAAGAAGATTTATTGTAGCGGGTTCGTCGGCTTCAGTAGCTACCTGCTTTAAAAAAATGCCTTCCTTGGGATTTTCGGTGAACTTTGGGTAATAGAGGGGAGAGATTATCTACCGGCTTATCTAAAACGAAAACAAAATATTGCTTGCATTTTCATTTCTGGTCAGAAGTAGCCGGTAAAGAACCTAAGGCTAGAATGTCCTTGGTTAGAAAAGTGAGGTTTTTGAATAAGCCCAGTTTACGGTTAGAAATAGCAGCCCTGCCAAGTGTGAATATGAACTTTTTCCATAAATTCTTACAGGTAAATTATAGCGGAGCACCATGGGTAAGAAAATAGAAAATATGGAAGAAAATTTGGTTTTGGTCACTGTACGACTGTCTACCCCTCCATGTATGCCAATGTGACAAGTATCACCTGACCATATCGCGCGCTCAAGTTTAGAGCTCATCTAGGCGGCCATACTCCAGCTAGTTGACAGCGTACATCTTTGATTTTGGATATCCATGTTATGACTGATACTTGTCAAAACAAGGTAGCCGCTGACCAGTATCACGTGACCATATTGCAGGCTCAACTTTAGAGTTCATCGAGGTTAGCTTTTTCTAAAGTTGATCGTTACTTGGTTTCGATTGGATCGCAGGTTCAGGGCGGGTTAACTTATTTTAAGAATATTTAACCGTGGGCTCCACTTTTAGGCTTGGCTAAATCTATATAAATAAGAACTTCGTGACCTAACGTTCGTGTGGTGGTACGTTGTGGCAAGTAACAATCCTATCTCGTAAAATCACGTTATGCGTGGAAAGTTAGAATCGGACCTCAACATTAACCTTTTACACCGTAAAAAAATGAACACTTAAATGAACGCGTTCCTATTGCTGCTCTATTTTTCCTCTTGTACCACTTTGCTTCTTCGTCCCTGAATTAATACCGGTCGATATCAATTCAGCTTACAGTCTGTGGCAGTTTCTTCGAAATCTGTGTAAAGGTACTGAAAACCTAAATATCGTTTTTTGGTCTGTCCTTTACTTCTTAGGAAGAAGGATCACATGTTAGCACAAAGCAAAGAAGACACTAACGAGAAGACACTATTTCATGGAACAAGCC
This sequence comes from Montipora capricornis, assembly GCF_036669925.1. Taxonomy (NCBI): domain Eukaryota; kingdom Metazoa; phylum Cnidaria; class Anthozoa; order Scleractinia; family Acroporidae; genus Montipora; species Montipora capricornis. Next base: position 36,599,698 of record NC_090884.1, read on the forward strand.
CAGATGCTGTGGAAGCTATCTGCAAGCAAAATTTCGACTGGCGTGTGCACGGAAAGAACGCAACCACATACGGACAGGGGAGCTACTTCGCACTGAATTCTTCGTATAGCGACTCGTACGCCTCACAAGACGACAACTCTTCCCAATTCATGTTCGTCGCCAAAGTTCTTGTTGGATCTTATACCAAGGGCCAGTCCAGCTATCGCAGACCCCCTGCGAAGGATCCAAGTAATCCCGCCAGCGAACTTTACGACTCCTGTGTGGATAATGAAGGATCACCAAGTATTTTTGTTATCTTTGACAAAGATCAGTTTTACCCAGAATACATCGTTGAGTATTTTGTTCCTGGGCAAGCATACTGTGGCAAATAGTCAGATCCTTATCAGCAACCTTTGAAGCGAAACCTGTTGGTAGAATAAATTAGAGACAGAGCTATCTTTTTACCATTTTGAATTATGCATTACATTGGTGCACTGCGTAGCTGTCAAAGGAGCAATCCTTTCGAGTTGGCTGCTGCTACAGTGCAGTTTATTTGAAAAGCTCTGGCTAAACGGGTGCCTTGAAAACAAAGACCCCTAAGACCCTTTAAGACCCTAAGACTCGAAAATGAAGAAAAGTAACCCAAAACCCTCAATTTGGCTAACCCTAGGCCTAAAAATCAACTTTAGGCCTGGTTAGGCCTAGGGTTAGCCAAATTGAGGGTTTTGGGTTACTTTCTTTGTTTCCAAGTCTTAGGGTCTTAAGGGTTTCGGGGTTTTTGTTTTCAAGACACCCCTCGCTAAACTAATCGATATTGAAGTTGTAGAGTGCATAGATAATGGTAATAAATATTTTTTTAAAGTAAAGAAATAGAGCTCATTATAAGTAAGAGTCATTCATGTCTGGCTATCAAGCAATGAGAGCTTGAGACAGAGCTATCTTTTTTTACCATTTTGAATTATGCATTACATTGGTGCACTGCGTAGCTGTCAAAGGAGCAATCCTTTCGAGTTGGCTGCTGCTACAGTGCAGTTTATTTGAAAAGCTCTGGCTAAACGGGTGTCTTGAAAACAAAGACTCCTAAAACTGTCCCCTAAGATACCCTAAGGCCCGAAAATGAAGAAAAGTAACCCAAAACCCTCAATTCGGCTAACCCTACGCCTAAAAACCAACTTTAGGTCTAGGGTTAGCCAAACTGATGGTTTTGGGTTACTTTCTTCGTTTTCAAGTCTTAGGGTCTTAGGGGTCTTCGGGATCTTTGTTTTCAAGACACCCCTCGCTAAACTAATCGATATTGAAGTTGTAGAGTGCGTAGATAATGATAATAAATATTTTTTTAAAGTAAAGAAATAGAGCTCATTATAAGTAAGAGTCATTCATGTCTGGCTATCAAGCAATGAGATTTTATATTATCTTTAAAATTGTTGTAAGTGCGATAGGTATTGATTCCCAGGTTTGTGATTCCACTACACTAAACCTTGCAAGAATATAGTTAGTCCTGAAAGATGCTCTGTACAGATTTCGATCACTGGAATGCCTTTTATAATATTTATGGACTACAGAAGCCGGTTGTACCAAATCATAGAGAGCAGGAGGTGTTTCCTTTTTTTGGTATTGTATTTCATACTCAAGAAAGCCAATTTTTAATTTTATATGTTCTCTTGACTAACTTTAGGATTTCTAGTAGTGTATAGTACGGTGATGGGCTTTCTCTTTTGTTCGCAAAGAAGGCACTTATTTTGACTTATTTTGATTTTTTAAAGCTTGCAGTACCCCAGCTCATTAACCCATAATATAGATGCGGTTATATAAGTGCACATTGTGTAGTACATTTATTTAAGCGTGTTCACCGTGAGACACATAATGCCTAAGCTTGAACAAAATTCCGATGTTATTTCGTCATTTTGTTGTTAATGTGCTGGAGCTGAGCATGTTGATCAATAAAAACACCCAGTTATTTAAGGAGGCTCGAAAGGGTTTTCAGCTGAGCGCGCGCGCGTAAGCGACACACGCAATTCTAAAAGCTGCTCGCATCAGCTCACGATTCAAAGTGGGTCACCAGAAATAAACAAATACCACTAGCTTCGCCCACTTTTCTTCTAATTCCTATACATATGGAATATAAATAGACATCTCCTATTCATGAACACAGCGAAAATTGTACACAAACGGTTTCATGGTCACTTAATTCCGTTTGAGTTGACCTGTAGCTTCACTCGCGCGGGCACTCGAATGAGCGGGTGACACATGCGTAAATGCCGCTCTTGTAACCCCCTCATTTTTCCTGATTTTGCAACTTTACTCGCTTATATCTCTGTTTCCAGAAGGTAAATTTTTTCATTTTTTGCATGTTAGCTTAGATTTATTTAAAACGTTTGTATTTCAAATTTAAAAAAATTCTGTAGGTGAAAAAAGAAATTAGCGACACATTTCAAAAAAACTTATTTTTCTGAAAAACTGACCAACAGATTTTGTTGAATTTTAAATATTTTAGAGATTATTTCTAACATTATCTGGTAACGCTGAATGGGAAGATTTCACTGTCCCGTTTTTTCAAAAAAGGCAATTTATGTTGATTTTAAGGCTCAAGGAAATGCCTTATATCGTTTCCATGGTGACGTTATTTTGGAGGAAAATGTGATGTGAGAAATCTATGATGGGTACTTAATACCCTGGCCAAATTTTGTCTTGATATGATTACCTCAACTGTATCTAAAAACTATTTCGAGCCTCCTTAATCTGGGATTTTATTCTAATATTTGTTTTCGTCTAAGGTGAGGTTAATAACTCTTTGTAATTATTCTGGGTGTTTTAAAAAAACACAAAAAATAAATATTTGTATCATCTTCAAAAAATCTAAAAGTTAATTTCTTTAAAGACCTGGGGAAGTCGTTAATGTATAGTAAAAACAACAGTGGCCCTTATGTGGAACCTTGTGTTACACCACATTTAATTTGATGGTTCTAAGGCTAGTAGATTCTGTACCACCAACTTTGTCATATTGCTTACGATTAGTGATACAGCTTGGAAACCATTGCATGGGGTAGCCCTCGGATTCCATATTTATTTAAACTTGGTTTATTGTTTCAAAGGCCTCTGAAAAGTCTAAAAATATACCACATGTTATTTCTTTAACGTACAATCATGAATTGCTGACTTTAAATTCTCCAGAGTTTCTAGAATGGCATATTCAGTGGAGTATCCTTTTCGAAAACCAAACTGAAAGTTAAAATGTAGACAATCTTATTCCAGATAAGACACAAGTTGGGCATATGCTAGTCTTTCCAGCACTTTGCTAAGTGAAGAAATGACTGCTGTTGGCCTGTAATTTACTAGATTGGATACAGTTACCATTTTTAAACATTGGGGTTACCTTTGATGCTTTAAAGACTTCAGGAACCTCCCCTGACTCATTATCTATTTCATTGAAGGGTACATCGAGAGACTCTTTATTTTCTTTTAGCCCACAAAATAATGTAAATAATGTGAAAACTGTTTGATGGTGTTGATTTTATGTACTGCATAGGCTCAAGAGTTCAGCAATATCCTTTTCCTGTGTACTGACCCACAAATGACCAGCTCCCAACATCAGTTGCTTCATAGCTCAGTTGGTTAGAGCATCGCCCTGGCATGGCGAGGTCACGGCTTCAAACTCCCGGGCCGTTGAAGTTTTGACTTTTCCAGGCTTCTCTAAGCAATTGCTAAAATTTCGCTCATAACCGCGAGTTTTATAGCCCCACTTGTGAATAATTCTTTTAGGGAAACTGCCCCCTGTGCATGCAAAAGCTGCAGTTGGTCTTCTTCTGCACCCTGAATAGAGAGGTAGACGTTTAGTATCACAATCTGCTGAAACTCCTTACGTTTCCATTTGGATGTTAGGAAGGAATTGTTTTGTCCACGGTTCTTTCACACTTCCAAGGTTAGACTCATTACCGATGAGAATGTTGCTTCAGAAGCCAGCAAAGAGTTCCAATGAAGCTCTCCGCTCGTTCGCTACAGCAGCTAATAGGCCTTGCTTGAAAAGTTTCACTCGCAAAGTATGTTGCGAGTTGTGTATTAGAGCGTGCTCGCATTTGAAGGAGTATCCGAAAACAGATTC
>NC_090884.1:36608775-36611275 GCF_036669925.1 Montipora capricornis
TTCCCTCTTGGCACGCCTGAGCATTATCATTGCACAATTTCAAGACTTTGCACACCATGCAATCTTCACTTAAGGTAACATTTAATTTCCTTTTAATGATCCTTAACATTACTACAAAGCCAAATAATTTTGCTAACTAAATGGTTCAACAAAATGAGGACCTAGGATCAACAATTATCTTTAACAACCCTTAGTAAATTAAACTTAACAGGAAATTCCAGCAAATAAAAACGAGCCTGGTCTCATTAAGTCCAAATCATTGAGCCAGTCCTTCAATTGTTATCTTGCAACTGGTAGGTTAACCACAGTTTTTAACGTAAAATTTTTATGGTTGTTTTTCTGCGCACTGGCGCCACCACTGGAACTGACAAGTCACGTCCCAAAAGTACGAGAGGCAGGAAGGCCAAAAGTCTTCAAAGGAAACCTCCTATTAACGGTTAAAAGAGAATCTTTACAACCAAGAAGCCGTTCCAAAAGTATCACATTCCGTGACAAGAACTGGATTGATTTAAGAATACCCTGCCACCTCTGTCTTCTTGTCGTAGCATTGTTCGAAGAACGAGGCATGCAAATGACATCACGTTAGCCACGTTGCGGTCCCAAGAAAACGGCAGACACGATGGTGACCCGAAGTGATCTTATTTGTATACAAAAGAATTGTTGTAATTTGTAACAAAAAGTAATGGTGCTGATCGCGTGAACATACTCTACAAGAAAACACGCGATTTCCATGCGCAAAAGTGACAGGGTATTCCAATGAAGTGACTACAAATTAGGTAACACAACAATTTTTCGTATTGATTTGGTTTTGGATTGTTCAGTTACAACCTTAGATCCGTTGGTTTATTGACATCCGTGGGCCGTTTCCAATTTATCGTCAGCCCTTTACTAAAATCAAATCTACGCGTCAATGAAAAGCAACTGACGTTCAAAACGAAGGGTGGTGACCGTAACAAAATTGGTTTGCAGTAAGATTAGCGGCTCCAAAAAGGAGGACGAAGTGTCAATAACAATAAAAAGGGATACCCTGCACAGCGTTGATGTATTTTTTTTGGTAGTGCACTCTGGAACCATTTCGCAGTCTTGCATAATCCGACAAGCGAAGCTGCATTCAAAGTACTAAATTCCAGGCTCTTTTGGGAGCGGTTTTTGCAGCTGCGATTTGTCCTAACAATTTTAGCCCTTGCAAAATATGCTACACACTCAATACGTTTTATAACGGCGTTGAGGCCGACAGGCTACGCCAAAAAAACAAATTTTGAAAAAAAAAAAATGGAAGGAAAGTTTACCCCCACATCTCCTTCCTTGGACCTGTGAACACCATTATGAAGACCCTTGCTGCGAGACAATTTGCTTGAAGAACTCCATGCTCTTTCCGCAAAGGGCTTTGTCTCTAAACCTTGTGCTATTGCCAATTTTACCCCTTGCAACCCACGATACGCAATCAACACGTTTCGTCGCGGCGTTGCGATCGATCAATTGTACGAAAAATTGCTAGCACACGTGGTGCAACAATAAATCTGCTTTCTTAGCGTCCCTAAACTTTTCGTTGTTGTTTTCAAGTTCTCTCGAAATTGAAGATACAAATTTTCCTAGGTCCTTATGAACTAAAGATAGCTACCAAAAAGCATTAATTCCGCTTAAAATTAAAGGCATCTAAGATTACCTGATACTTGCCGATTTTTCCTACAAAATGTAACGACCTTTGGCCAGCTATGCTCTCAATGCAAGCTAAAAGCTGAAAAAGTAAAAAAAAAAGATGATAGTAACTGCGATCGTCGAAACATATTGCCTCGCGTATTTTCGTCCAACATCGTGTTCGAAGAACATATTTGACCCTTTAGCTGCCTCTCTCAATTTTTTGCCTGTTTGATATGGTCAAGCCCAACATCTTTTTGAAAAAAAAAAATGTTGGCTTAAATTGTAAATCTTTTTGGATCTGAAATGTTTTGGTTTCCGATCGTAATTCTGGAGAGGAGTAATCGTAAAGTCTACAGCTTTTCAAAGGTCAAAAGACTGTGTATTTCGACTTCACTTGAACCTACTGCATAATGAATAACCCAGGAACTGTAACGTGATGTACGGTAATTCACTTAAGCAGGAGGAGCAATTTACTTAAGCTAATACATTTTCGGCGACTTGTAAACTTACTCTATCTCGGATCCAATAAAGCGATTGCCATCACTGGTTTTCGTAAGGACACTACGCGATTTTTTCTGAGTTTCCACCGTCAAAACAAGCCATTCATAACTTTTCACTTTTTTAAACAAACTTTGATCAGCGCAAGGGTGTCCTTTAATCTTATATCCAAATTATCTGGTATCGTCAGAAATCCACCATCTCCTCAAAGGAAACATGAATCTATCAGGACCGTGACTTAGGTCAGTTCCTCAGTCAGTCTATTTTCTCCTACTGAATAAGAAATACCGAAGGCACTGTTCCCATAACAATCTGCATACGATAAGTAGAATAGATCTGGGCGTAGTTTGACCTTTAGTTA
>NC_090884.1:36616275-36623775 GCF_036669925.1 Montipora capricornis
TGTCTTTGCCTTCATTTTCTCCTTGATCGAGCTCTTTCAAGATTTTAAAGTTATTAATGGCGCATCATTAAAAAGGGAAATTGCAGTTAAAATAAACAAGTGTCTTTTTGAAATCAAGGATTAGAACTTTGGTCACTTGGTGTTTAGTTAACATAGTATTGAAATCCAATGAATAAGGAGACGTTTAACAGAGGCAAATCGTTCACAAAGTAGCTGTGACTTTAGACAGTGCATTTCAAGATTAGCTATGTCTCAAAATTTGAACACGATATCCCTGATATTTGTGAGGGCTGTTGCCTTAAAATTTTTCACTGTAAACGAGAAAATGTATGGACAACCAAAAATGTATCAATTTTTTTATGGCTAAAATTTCTCTGATAATTTGAAGGCTAAGAATTCTGAAGATGACTCCATGTAAGTTAAACGTTTAAATTCCCTGAAAAAAAACTGTCAAACAATGACGTCAACAAAAATTCATCCATAAGTGATAATCAGTTTTGTACAAAGAAGAAGGGAACGAGCGGACTAAAGGAAATTCGAAGACACTGGATCCTACAAAACACAGTTTGAAAAGGACGGGTAAAGAGTCAACGCTTAAAACACAGGAAAATGAAGGCACGTATCTGACAGAAGGTTGTTTAGGTGTAACACCAAACATTTTCATTTTTCTCCGCAAATTCAGTGCCAAAAATATTTTTTGGAGAGAAAAAAACTGTTCCGGGGCAGTTGTGACAGCGGTTTCTTTTACAATTAAAAAGGTAGCTTCCACGTTTTTATACATTAGGTAATAGAGATAAAGGCAGCAGCTTGTTTGAAGTGTCAAACCACTGTTCTCAGATCACAGAAAGGCTAGAGAGCGAGCGCTAGCCCATAAGATCAAAAGAAGTTCGCGAAATACTCTAACTATTAGCAAAAAATGGCAATTCTACTTACCCTTTAGAATTTTCTTGACATGAGATCTTTTTCCACGTACTAGCAATGTCCCCAATACAACACGGGCTGAAACCTTGCTAAGATTATATCTTCCAAGGACCACTTTAGCCTGTGGGGTTTCAAGGTTTGGTTGGTGACCAATGGACACATGTCTCCTTTCCTGCACTTTCCCATCACAAACTTCTCGCAATTTGCATTCCATTGCACCGAAACCCTATATGACAGGACCCGTTATTGTATTCATGGCCAACTTCGGGGACGGAGGCTAAGACCAAAATTCAAAGCTGCTCCGCGGACATATCTTTTAACTTTAGTTGGCTTGTGATTCTTTTGTTGTGTGGGCTTTTAAAATTATGACTATGAAACAAAGTTCTTACAGACATGTTAGAGGAAGCATTTTGGATCCTTGCAACCGTTTTTGCACAGCAAGTAGGTGTAAAAAATTTTTGCTTTGTGGTGAAAAGCCCGAACTTCTTCTATCTCGCCTTCTATGTTTTCAATAGTCACAAATTTGTTTTTGTGCTTCTTAAACCAAGCGGAAACATCAATTAATTCTGCTGGCAACCAGTCCAGGCGTTGGGATATCTCTGAAAATGGAACCTGACCATCATATTCGCAGCAAATGCTCTGGAAAACCAAGTTTACTGAGGCACTTTCTTGCTCAGGTGATGTCTGATCAGGGCTCCAGGAAAGTCCACTTTGCTGCGACAAGGATCCTGCTTCGTTCAAGGCTCCAAATCCATCCCCGAAAAAGATCTCATCAACCTGTGAAAGTAAATCATAGTTTGAAAAAAGGGGCTATTCTTGGGTCATTCACATCTTGCCAGTCATCATCTGAAAGACCAAGATTTTCTTCAATATGTGCGGGGACATGCCTTCCTGGAACGGGGTCTTTCTTCCTGCAATCTGTATTTCCTGTCAAATCACGATCCACAGTAAATTTGGAGCTGGCATATATATCTGGTTTTTCAACATCTTCTTTGTCAGAAACTGAATCTGAACTAGTCTTTTCAAGTCCCTCTTCATTCGTGTGTCTTTTAATCGATTCTTTTAATCCTGCGATCTGTTTATCTCAACAAGTTTTCTTTTTATTTCTCCTCCTTGGGCATTTCTTTTGCCCTTTCTTCTTCTTCTTCTTCTTTGTGCTTGTCTCCATTTCATCTCCACACGACAAGGACATAAGCGGAAGAATATCTGAAGCAGACTTCATGTTACTGGTTCGTGAAGGGGATGATAACAAGAAGCCCACGTCGGGTTTTTCCTCATTAAATCTTTTCTGCTGTTTAGGAATCAGAATGTTACTGTGAACTACATTGAGCTTCGAAGGTAGAGGCACCAACTCAAACTTCTTACGAGTTTTCATACAATGAGGGTCTGCATTCGTAAGGTCGTGTGACAAGTTGCAGCTGCATGACATTCCTTGGGCAGCAAAGCTGCAGATGTGGAGATAGGGGCAACCAGTGGAAAAACACTCATTTTTTAGGTAACTGAGGCAAACATGAGGCAGACTACTGGCAACAATGTTCTTTATCGTTCCATGAGGATGATTTTCAAGTCCCAGCATTTGAACTTTTTTTATGTTTCCTTCATCGCGAATATCATGTGAGAGACCACAATTACCAAAGCATTTTCCCTCCAAATATCCTTTGCATACATGCCAGAACTGGCAACTTGGCTTTTTACAAGAGGCTTTAGAAGGATAATACAAGCGCAACTTTTTCTTCATCAAAATACGCACACCGAGTATCTCTTTCTCCTCGTTTTCCAGTAAGCAGAGTTTCGGACTTTGGTCAGATTGTGCTTGATCTTGGAGCCAGATCTTCGCATCATCTGCCGTAGAAAACGTTTTTGCGAGAGGTGAGGGGGGATAAAGTAACCGTTTTTAATGTTGTAACTCCTCCCTCACCATGTACGTAATTCAAGGCTTTTACTAATAGCGGATCTTTGGTGGTAGCCGCTTGGAACATAAAGGCCGTTAACATTTCTGTTGCTTTTGTGGCCTCCTCCAACAAGCCAGACAGGGGTCTGGGTCGGGCGCGAAAGATGGCAGACACCGTTTTGTGTACTCCGATGTTTCTTATCTTAATGCACGATGTCAGCAAAGGCAGATAACGTTAAAGACCACCCACAGACCGTAGAATTGACAGAAGTAAAAAGAGACAGACAAAGAAAAAAACGAATGCGCGAGCGTGGCTCACAAACGGACGAAGAAGGTGTTGATGAAGAACTCAATCATGGCTGCAGCATGTGCAGCAAGGATATCGCGTCGTGTAATTGTTACGAAATGTCCAATGTCAGTTTGAGGGATGGAAATTAGTGTTGACCATGAAAATGCAAGGGTGCGTCGCTTTTTTAAAAAAGCATCGATAATTCGCAATAACGCTACGCACATTGATTTCTTTTATTTACACGCATGTGTCACGATGTTATGAAACTCTTTCAATGAGAATATAACGATTTTCTACACTCCGCATTTTTTCCACACTCAGCATTTTCAACACAACGGAATTTCCGCACTCCGCGTCTTCCACACTCTGCACTCCACGTATTCCACCGAGCCGTCAAAGGTTATATTGTTAATTGTAAGCTGAAGAGTGAATTCTCACACATTGACTTAAACAATATGAGAGCGATCATAACCCGGAGAAGGTAGAAGAAAAATGAAGCGATTGTGCAGAATTTCTAAACGCACGTTTCCCAAGGAACTCGTTGTTGAAAAAAAATTGAGTGCATCGAAAACGATCGAACCATGCAGAATTTCTGTATCCTTTTTTGTTGTAGGAAAAGTGGTGAATTGCACGAAATAAATACGTACGTGCAGAATTTTTGCATGCACGTCTTTTCAACGTGCTGGGCAACAAATTAAGCGGAAAAAGAGATGCGCAGAATTTTTGCAACCAACTTTGTCATGCGATGCAGAATTGCAGCGTCATTTAAGGGGCGTTTACACGACAGAGCAACAATGGCACGCGCCCGATAAAAACTGGAACGGTTCCAACAGTTTTTACAAAGAAACAGTGACCTTTTATCCGTTCCTCGACGGGTCCATAGGCGCCTATGGACCCGTCGCGGAACGGATGAAAGGTCACTGTTTCTTTGTAAAAACTGTTGGAACCGTTCCAGTTTTTATCGGGCCCGTGCCCTGTTTGCTCTGTCGTGTAAACGCCCCTTTAGATGTAGGGAAAAAGATGCAAAATGAGAGGGGAAAAAGTTGTGCACAATTTTTGCATCTAACTCTGTCATGCGATGCAGAATTTTCGGCATCATGATCAGCCATACGCAAATTCATATTCTGCAGAAGTTTCTCTGCAACATGTAGGCCATTGGGACACAACCTCTTTTTTTACACAGCAAGTTTTCAGCCCATTTCTAGCCTGCGTCTATTAAACGTATTTTTAATTCAACAAATTTGCTGTAAAATCAAGTTCAAAATAAAAACAGAATTTCTCGACTCCTAATGAAAATTTAGATTTCGTCGTATTAACCCTTTCACTGCCGAGGGCTCCCCCATTGACGAGTAAAATCGTCTTGCGTTAGACAAAGTAAAATCTATAACTGCAATTTGCATTTTTGGCGGTGAAAAGGTTAATATGGTAATCCTCTAATCTGTTAAAAGACTGCAGTTTATAATAAAAAATCAAGAGTTCTTTTAGAAAGAAACTTTCATGCTGACTGCCAAAGCGGTACTTTTGGCGGAATTTTCTATTTCGGACAAAAACCCATTTTAGTTTTGAACGCATTAAATTTCCGCTCGACTAATTTATGAAGGGACTCTGGGGACTGCTCGCAGTCTAAAGGGAAATTATATTTTGAACTCTGCAGAAAGAAAGAACAATTGGAAAAGAGATCATCTCGCTTGCAAAATAGCCCGGTGAATGAAAAGCTTCTTTTCCATGGAGCCGATTGGCAAAATTTGCGTAGCGTTTATGAGGAAAACATCGACTGCCGAGCGCAGGATGAAGATCGCGTGGCAGCTTTCGGTCAAGGAGCTTACTTCACTACTGAAGCAATCCTGGGAAATACCTACTGCAAACAAGACCCAGAGGGGGTGAGATACATGTTTCTCGCTGAGGTGCTTGTTGGATCTTCAGCCAAAGGTGAGCCGTCGATGAAGAGGCCTCCCCAGAAGAGTGATGCTGCATCTAACGAGCGCTATGATTCCTGTGTAGATAACATGGATAGGCCCTCTATTTACGTTCTGTTTGATTCAGATCGATATTATCCCACCTACATGATTCAGTATAAAATGAAATGAAGCTCAGACTATCATCTCAAGGTATAACTTGAATATTTGTTTACTTTATACTCAAGAGTATTCTATCACACATGCAGTAAAAGATATCTGTTTACAAAGATTTGTCGCTTCAAATGTGCAAAACGTGGCTTTGTTTTGTCAGGAAGTAAGGCTCTGGTTGGCTGTGATATCTTCACTGTACATACTGAGATGAAGAAATTGCTTCAAGTATTACTGAACTGCGAAATGGTTTTGTTTCGCAGCAGTCATAAAGCACCTAAATATTTTCGCAAAGTATGGAGAAAACGTCACTGTGGAAAGTGCTTTTGTACGTTGTTTATGCATTCACCGTTTGGTGTTTTTGACCTCAGACGTTTGTAAGGCTTTCCTCGTTCTGAGTACTTCGACATTTTCCACGAAGCTATATCCTCGGAAACGTTGAGTGATGTTGGAATGATTAAGATGTCTCGGGTGAGTTTTTCCTTTCTATATAAGGTGTTGTCGTAATCATGGAAGAATCCAAATCCCACGTAAGACTTGCGATTCCAATCGCATTATGCACCTGTCACTGTAAACCCCCACCCCGGGGAAACATGGGACATGGGTGGGGTTTTGTGGGGTCTTTGACTCTTTGCCTTGCTAGAGGTTGTGGGGGATTAAGGTTTGGCACTTCCGGGTGATACTGAGTCACAAAGAGCAAGATATCTTGAGCGATTTCATTCCTTTGCTTCAGCGCTGATTCCCTTACTGTGAATTTGATGTCTGATAGGAGTGCCTCAATCTTACGTTTTGTATAGCCTCTAGCACGGAGACGTGATTTGAATTTGTAAATGTTCTTTTCAAAAGTTGTTCTTGAAGAATTAGTGCGTAGAAGTCTTAGGCCTGTTTAAAACGTCGAACTTAACATGTGCCGAATCTAATGCAAATGAGAAAAATCTATTGTGTTCGCTCATTTGCATTAGATTCGGCACATGTAAAGTTCGACGTTTTAAACGGGCCTTAAGGGCTTCGCCCTTCATGAATCCTTTTTTGACATCTGGTGGGTGGCTGGAGGAAAAACGAGTGTACTGAAAGGTTTCAGTTGGCTTGAAGTGTGTATTTATATCCATAATGGATTGATTTTGAAAGCGTTTACTTTTGTATACAACAGTGCCTAGAAATGTGGCTTCAGTGTTTTGAGATCTCAGCCTTCAATTTGATGGTGTGAGTTTGCTTGTGTGATGAACTTGTCTAAATCCGGTTGGCTGACATCCCACAACGAAAAAATGTCGTCAATGTATCGTTTCCAAATCATTGGCTTCATGGTGCTTTTGCTAAGAATCTGTGTCTCAAGGTCGGCCATAAAGATATTTGCAAAGGCAACGGCCATTTTAGTACCCATAGCGGTACCGTGATTTTTTAGATGGTTTTTTCCGTTGAACTGGAAAAAATTATCTTTGAGTATGAGTCTTAGCATCTCTTTGATATAGTTTGTGGGGATTGGAGGGTTATTATTGTGAAAGTTTTCGTATGCTTTGCATACTGTAGTGATTCCCTCTTCCTGTGGTATACTTCTATATAGACTTGCGAGGTCCATTGATACAAGGAATGTTCGTTTTCCTAACTTCATCTCTTCGATGAAATTAATGAAATCTGTGGAGTCTTTAGATCATTTGTAGGTGCTTTTCCTGCCGGAATAGTTGAAGACATAATGGACTGCTTTGTCTCCTTTTATGTTGGTGTGTCTTGAATGAGGCTAGAAAATTCGGCACTTGTTCCATGTGAAAATGTGTTGACGAGAAACGTTGAAGTATTCAAAAATAAAAAACGTCAATCACACTTCTGAAAGTAATACTGTGGGTTTAGACAAGGAGTTTTTTTGTCCCCTTTATGTGGGGGATTCTCCTCATTTTGGTAGGGATTAGAAACAAAAATATGTCCCCTGTAAGTAGAGCATTATCCTTGTTTGGTTTTGCTTTGTGGCTAATGCCCCATGTTTACCCGGGGTGGGCGTTTACAGTGACAGGTGCATTAGTCAGAATTGGTTTTATACCATGAATTTTCACGAACCGAAAATGAACACTAGTTTTGTTTCCACTTTCCCATCCGGATCATAATATTCGCCTTTTTTCCCCCGTTATTTTTGACCAGACAACATACGCAAGGGCACGATGCAAGCCTGAAAATTGAGTGAGTTGTTAAATGTATGATGGCAAAACCCTTTTAAGGGCCGATTTATACGGTACGATTTTTGTCGCATGCGATAAGCTTACAACAGGCTTACAACTCGTTTGCGATTGTCGTGTACGTCAGAAAAAATGTCGTAGCATTTTAAAAAATGTTTTAAAACGTCG
>NC_090884.1:36626275-36673775 GCF_036669925.1 Montipora capricornis
TTTGTGCATGGAAATAGTCTGTTCTTGTTGAGTATAGTCACTCACGCGATCATCAGCGTGGTTACTTTTTGTAACCAATTACAAGAACCATTTGTATACTTAGAAATTCAAACTTGCTTTATCACAAGACGAATATCAAACTCAAAATTTCTGAAAAAATAAGTCTTCAGGTGTTGTAATACCTAACAAAACTAAAATCTCAAAAGGATCGACAATTCCTTATTTTTTTAATTTTGATGACGTCACGTGAAAACCAAGAGTAAGGTCACCTCGAGTCACCATCATGTTTGCCGTGATGTCATTTGCATTCCTCATTCTTCAAAAATGCCGCTACAAAAAGACAGATGGCAGGGTATTCTTAAATCATTCCAGTCCTTGTCACGGAATGTGATACTCTTGGGTTGGCCTGTTTGTTGTGAAGATTGTCTTCTCAACCTTAATAGGGGCGTTTCCTTTAAGAGTCTTTGCCTTCCTGCCTCTCTTACCTTTGGTGCACGGCACAAAAATTGAAGGACTTGCGTGATGATTGGACTGTATAAGACCAGGCTCGCTTCTATGTGCTCGAATTTCTGTTAAAATTAATATAAGGGCTGTTAACCATAATTGTTTTTTCCTTGGTCCTTGTTTTGTTTAACCATGTATTGGAATTTAGTTAGCGAGATTATTTGGCTTTGCAGTAATGTTAAGAAGTGTTGAAATGAGATTAAATTTTACCTTCAGTAAAGATCGTGCAACTTCTTGAAAGTGTGCTAAGCGGGGGCACGTTCAGGAAGGGGGGTGGGCGGGCGGTGATTCGGGTGGCTAGCCAGCTTCCAGTCTCTCATCAGCCGAAAACAATTGCAAATGTTAAGCGCCATGTCGTTGCGCTGGTTTGCTGATTTTGGAAAAACTGTCACCATTATTCACCGGTGATCCAACCTTTTTATTCTGACAAATCGTAAGCACCCCTAATTTCCTCGAAAGTAGAAGTCCAAACATGTTTCTCCCCTAACCGTTCTCTCGTCTGCAGCTTGGGATTCTACGGAATCTTTACGTGACATTTATCACTATAACATAACAAAAGGTATTACATTTACTGTAATGCTAATCATCAACGTTTATTTGACTATTTTTGTTGTTGTTGTTGTGTGCTTTCCCTCACACTGAGTTTGGGGGTGCCTGTGACTGGGGATGAAAGGTATGATTCAATCAACGAAAGAAATACCAAGATTCCTTATTCTTTTTATTAACCAATGAAATGAAATAATTTAGCACCGGGTGCAAAATTCGCAAAAAAATCGAGCCTTTTTCACCTTGTTCGAGTTCTCAAAGTTCTCACTTTTGCATAATAATATATGGGGGGGCGGGGTAGGCCTGTCGTTTTGAGAAAATTGCTTTCTTGGCCAGAAAATAAGTGGACAACGAGCTAAAGAGAAGCTGCAACTAATAAAGGAAGGAAAGTTTCATTGAGGACAAGTATATTGCTTTAAGGTGAGACATATTTGGCAAAATGTTTGCGCGTGTTAGCTTATAGCGCTTGCCGAGTGCGTTGTTGCTGTTCCTTTTAAAGGCGGTGACACACGGTTCAACATTTCTTAATCAACAAACGTTGAACAGTGTATCATGCAGTGTTGAATGTTGAAATAGACCGTTCAACATGTTGAACGTTGTTGAAAATTTTGAGCAACAAATTGCACGATGTTGAATCGCCTGCCGTCACCAGCTTATCAAGACAATTTATTTGAGTTAAAATAAGTCATTTGTATTTTGGGGTATTTTTCAAAGCAGAAGGAAACTTTCTAACCACAGACAGGAACCAAGGCTACAGTACGGTGTTAAAGGTTGGACACTCGTGCCATTGGAAGGAAATTTTTAAATAAGTAGATGGCCACCGAAACGTATCATTAACATAAAATTGTCTGTGCGCAATGGCGCACTACCTATAAGCAAATGAAGAAATATAGTATTTGACGTCATTATGGGACACGCTCGCACACAAATAACTTACAGGGGAATAAGTAGAAACCAATAATCATACTTCGAAATGGGAAGCGCATGTTCGCAAATGACGAAGTTGATAATGATACCATCACTGAAATGTGATGGTGCTCACATAAGTAAAGAAATTAAAGGTCAACCCAGTGTTAACAGTCTCATCCGATGTCCGTTGCGCGCCGCGTTAGCAAACAACTTACGCGGAGGGTGATCATATCACACAAAAGCGGCATACTGAATTAAAATCGTTTCACTCTTAACGTAACGTAACTACGTTCATTAGTTAGATTAGGGGCTCTTTCAAGGTGGGAAATATTGGAGTGCATGTTCGTTTTCTAAGGAGACATCTTAGCGAAATGCGTCTTAGGTGAAAGGGTATGAATAACGTACCCTTCCACAACCAATGACAAAGGTGTTGACAAAAGGAAAAGATTAACCCTGTCTCACATAGAAGTGCTTTAACATGACTAAAACATCAATAATTATTCCCTTCTCCTGCTGAAACACGCTCCATGGATACTGCTTTAGGGTTGCAACATTGAAACGGGGGCAAGGGGGCGAAACAGTAAGGGAAGGGATTGCGGAATTCGAGCACGAGACGACTGAAACGACTTTTTTCGGGAATAACTTCTCGGTCTGCTTGCCTCGCCTGCCGATTCTTTGCGTCCCATTTGCTGTATTAACTCAATTTCTGATGGAGAACAGAAGCAAGAAATCGTGCGCAGGTACAATATTTCTCGTGCATGTCTTTATGGCATAAAGGATAAAAAATTAAGACAAAGGCCATCGTCGAATCCGACGCCCTAGGAAACTGACTCCATATTCTGAGCGACCATTACAAACGGAGGTTTCGTCTATCAAAGTCAGTGTTCAATTGGTTTCTTGCACCCTTGGGCTCACAGTTGTTTCTTATTGAATTGCACTGATTCCGGACGTTTTTCATTTGAAGAATCGTCTTAATTTTTAAGATAAATCAGAACAAAAGTTCTTAAAATTATAATTATATTTATGAGGCAGCAAACATCTTGCTCTCCCATACCTAGCCTACCCAAAAACTTGAGGTGCTGTTTTCTACAACGAATTGATATTTCAGTGATTCTACAGGCATAAAGGTAACGTAAGAACCGTACGTGTCTGGTCTTCTCCAAACAGAGGTGAGAGATGGTTTCATGCAGACTGGGACGCCTAAAATGCTCTGTTGTAAACATGGCGGTTCACGAGTGAAGTTGTCTCTGGCTTTCCGTAGACGAATTCCAGCACCTACCGATGCAATTTTGGCAAGTTTTGAAAGTTAAAAACTTCAATCGATGCGGTATTTTGCCGGTAGGACTGTGTGACCCGACACTTATAAAAAATCTATGAAATGAGAATCGGGGATCTTCGGCCCTTGTCATGGAATGGCAGAATTACCCAGAGTTCTTTTTGGGCATGAGCGAGGCAACCTGAGAAGCACGAAAGTGGCCCTCATCAAATGGCTGAAGCGCGGCCGGGGGAAAAGTGGTGAGGAGAAGATTTCCAGCCAGATACTAAGGAATAGCCCTGGTGTGTGCTGTTAACATAGAGTTGTGATTTCTGAACAAGATTTTATCATAGAAAATTCGCGACAAAGTAGTGCTTTTTCCGCTGTTATTCTTGTAGCAAAAACTAGCCTTTCGTCAGTTTTCTTTTCAAAAGAACGGTATAATGTAAATAAGAGAATACTAAGATTTACATTTGTAGATTACGAAAGGCAAACTCTATATGATCTCTATGCAATAAGCGCATTCAAAATTTCTTCATTTTAATAGTACAAAACTCTGTTTATGAAGGATTTTCCTGCTACTGCATATGAAAAACAAGCGAGTTTTCTCTCCGGTCTTCTACTCAGGATCGATGTTCGCGGAAATTACATTCTGTCCCTCAATAAACTTAGAACAATCAGTTATGGCCTTAATTCTCTTTCTTACTTCAGTATCAGCTAAGTTATGGAATGCGCTACCTGATCTTAGTCGTACTGACTGAGTTAACAGGTTTTAAAATGAGAAGCCAAGTCGCAGTATGTATAGTATACCGTATTTACTCGAACAAGGGCCGCCCTCGATAAGCGCCGCATCTGGGACAAAGTTAATAAGCGCCACGCCGCGCCGCACCGCCGATGCGGCGCTTACTCGAGGAATTCCGTATAACCAGGAAAAACACTATAAAACAATTTTAAAACAGCATCGGCAATTTATTTTTTCTTAAATGTGATGTTCTTTAGTTCAAAGTAACTGTTCTCTCGTAATTCTAGATTTACTATCAATATAGTATCAGTCCATAGGAAAATTAACAGATAGAAAGTGTACCGTTGAATATAAATATAGAATAAGTAAATTTGTCTGGGACAATGTTTAAGTAAGCGCCGCCCTCGAATAAGCGCCGCACTTGTGGCGCAAAAAATTAAATTAGCGCCGCGGCGCTTATTCGAGTAAATACGGTAGCTGTGTTTCTTTAAATACTTCATATCTAGTTATTTATCCGTATGGGCTATGTATTTTAGCTGTAAATGTAAAGTCTGGAAGACATAAGCTCTTGTAATTACTCTGAAATTTGATTCACAATCTTTTCTTACTGTCACTGTCGTTTTTGGTATCTTTTCGTTAGCGTCAAGCTGGATTCATGACGGTTAATAGTCTTGTTTTTACGATGCCCAGAAAAAAAATTTAATATTCATTTGAATTAAGCCTTACCGCATAAAAATAATTGATACTGAATTGTAATTAAGACTGTCGTTCCTGGTATGCGTACACGTACACGAGATAATTTATTGACAAAAACGATACCTTCTCTTAATTTCACCCATTGTTCGTCTGTTGTGCGTAAAAGTCTTGATAAAGGACACACTTTAGACTCTAGTAGCGCGTTCCTTACAGTTCAGGGTGGCGTTTCTCAAAGCATGGTTAGCGCTAACCGTTGGTTAACTACCATTTGAACTTGTAGTGAATCTAAGGGCGCATTCTTTTTTCCTTTTATCAGAACTGGTCGGCCAGACCTGTCACACTAGCATGATAATCCCTTGCATTCTTCTGGAGGAGTATATTATTGAAGGCATTGTAGAGTTAGCCCTTCCAAATGCCCGGTCTGGCCGATCAGTTCTGTCAAATGGAAAGCGCGCTAAGTGTGATCATCGCATGCGATGAAGCAACTTCAGCAGTTGCAGAGAGGCTTGAACGGGACACGAATCTATGACCGTGTGAATGCGCTGTACACTGCTCTATCAACTGAGCTATCAAGCCCAGCTGGAAGCTGGGGCCCGTTTCTCGGAAGTCCCGAATTTACGGGCCATTTCAATTCCCTCTGTATCTCAAAAACGGAGAGGATTCGAGTGGTCAAACTTGACAATCAGTTTGCTTTTTGTTACCTTGAAAACATGTTAAAAGATCGGCTTTCTTGAACAAGCGGTTGGCAGGTTCACAAATGGCTTTCGGGACTTTCGAGAAACGGGCCCCGAGTCACTTGGGAGATCGTGTTATATCACGTAATAGGTGAATGTGATCACAGTTAGATTCATTACATATCTGCAGTTCAAATATGAAAGTTTCATCTATTTCTCTATCACACATTATTAAAACTTGTAGCTTCTCATGGTGATTGACGAGGGTTAGCTCTAACCATGCTTCCAGCAACCCGGCCTTCCATGATATCTGATGGTTATCTAACCTTAGCATAAGCTATGTAAAGATATAAGCGAAAGAGTCGTTTTGAATGGGCGCAGGCCTCGAAGGAAAATATGCTAACGGCAGGTATTGCGTAGATGCAACTGACTAAAAGGTTTTACATGTGGCATGATTGACACCAGCTTGACAGAACAGCCCTTGTCGGCATAAAAAGCCTGTAGTAATGTTACAGAACGCCAGGTGAATAGCAGTTGAAAAACAGAAGAGTAGAAGTTGCTGTGCAGTTGAATTAAGTCATTTTGTAATGCCCCTGGGAAGCTTCATGTAAAAGCCTTGTGGTTTCTGAAGTCTGCTAGCCAAATATCTTTTATGTTTATATAAATTTATTTCTCACTTTTTTCTTTTGTCTACTCTTTTATCTAATGTGTATTTGTAGTTATAATTAATTATAATTAAAAATTATAAAATGAATTAATTAATTAATCAAAGGAATGGTAGAGATAACTTTCGATACCCCAGGAAGTTCTTCAATAATCGCTAGCTTCAGGAATGTGCATAGTTGATTGTCTGCGTATGAGCAAACGAAAGCGAAAGAAAGGCCAAGAAGGTGGACGAATAGTAGACTATTTCCGAGTTCACGTCTGCCTCCTCTTCAAAGCGGTCTAAGTTTGAAGTTTTTGTGATGGTAATTAGTTCTACTTTACATATGAATGAAAACTAATTCTCATAAGAAAACTTCGCACTTAGACTTGCTTTGAAAAGGAGGCAGGCATCAACTCGGAAATGGCCTATTCGGCAATATAAGAGGCAGATAAATTGTTTTGTCTCGTTGAGTGTGGTTATTGCTACCGTTTGAAATGTCTTGTCTTATGGACACTATTTGATTTGTGAGTTCGAACGAGGATGGGCAATAAGAATCCTCCCGTAGTATTTATTAATTCCATACGTGTCTCACAAATGGTAAGCATTGAAGAGAGAAGGGCAAGAAAATAGAAGCAGTGGCGGTTTTTCTGGTCACTGGGCCTGAGTGTTATCCCCATGATAGATGTTTCGGCCCGTGGATCGTTTACCGAGATTTTTCACTGCTTTCGGATAGGCAATTCTGTCCCCAAAGGGGCACTGAGGGACAAAATTTCGGCCCGTAGTATGCTTTCTTACTCACAGCTCATGCAGTATAGTCGCGTCGATCGACGATGCCGGTTTACACTGAAACGGTTGGATGACAGCTCTGGATTCACAACTGAGAAATCTAACAACGCAGTACCCCCGAGCAATTCAGTTTATTTTTTACTGATACATAAGGTTGTGGAACACACTTAATGAACATTTCTCTGTTATCTATCCCACTCGAAATCACGCAGTTTCAATCGGCAAGCCAGAAAAAGCGATACGTGTGTTTTACAAATACTTGCCGTTGTACAGCATGGCACCTAAGGACCAACCGAGGCTAAACCCTCCAATCTTCTTACCAACTTCGATTGTCTTATCTGCGGGCAGACGGTACCCCTTTGCCAAAAGCTCATACACGAAATTACTCTGAAAGCAATTAACTTTAGCATACGGGTCACTGTTGACATCCTGGAATCGCCGAGCACTGACCTCAAACATGGCGGGTGATAGCGATTTTGTGCACTTATAACACAGCATTCCTGTACCCAAGGCGGTGTAAAATATCCCAGAAAACCCAACAAAATCCCCTTGCAAACGAGGTTGATCATAGAACGGGCAATTGGGGCGTTTGCAGAAAAAAGTTTCTTCAATGATTGATGGGCAAAGTGGAACTAAGGCCGACCCTTTAACTTTGACCTTTGACTACCAATCGTGATTACCTCTTCGTAACCTTTGTGATGACAAGGACTTGAAATCTCATTTGAGGCTGTTTGATTTAACAAAATTGCTTCGAGGTATTTCTTGCGAGCCTCGGTCGCCCCATAGCCAAGATAACTCCTGGCGAAAAGGTGATATTGTTGCCCTCCCAACGTTATAGTAAAGGTATCTTTAGTGGGGTTATCGAAAGTGTTTTGATGGGAAGCCCCGCCCAACAGGGGCGTTAGATAAGCTGCAACTGACTCCGTTTGGGTTCCCAGCCAGGCTAGCGATTCCAGGCTCGACTTTACTAGGAGAGGGGTCGAGCTGTTGAATGTCTGTTAAATCTAACGGAGGGGAGGCCACGTTTATTTTGTAGATCTCTACTTTGGTTTTGCTGGAGCCTGCATCGAATACAATGGCGTGCTTGGCGACATCTGAGACCGCGTTCTGCAACTCGCCTTTGGAAAGGCACGGAGCGTCCGGAACATGTCAGCAGTTTTGATGCGCTGATGAAGAGCAGTAGGATCAATGACCATCGATCCATTGTCACCGAGGCCTGAGAGAGAAAGTAGTGATATCATTGGTTGAGAAATAATCTTTTCGCACGTCTTTCAGAGTGGGGATAGAAGTTAATAATCATGTGTTAATAATCATGTGTTGTTCACTTCTGTTTCATATATCGAGGATGTAGTTGACATCACCTATGCCAACCAGAGCCTTGATTGCCGAAACAAAGACTTCTTTTGTCACAACTGGTTGGCACGTTTGAAGAACAAAAAGAACTTTCGTAAGTAGACATCTTCTTATGGTAGACGAAAAACAACTTTTTCCAGCGAAACGTTGCTTTTCCGTCGATGAAGCACCACATCTCTAAACTTGCATACTGTTAGCGTATAAAACCTTGCAGCAAGGATGCAAGTTGTTGAGTGTAACCAATTTCTATAGGTTCTAAAAACAATCGACGGAGGCAAAATTGGAAGATCAGACTTCAAGCAGACAAAAATGGCAACGGACAATAATTTTTCTTATCTAGGCGGGGCAATTTAAAATAAGCATTGTATTCAGGACAAAATTAACAGGCGCACCCAATGTCAATTTTCGGAAAACATCTGTTCGGAAGACGATTTGAGATCTAGAATTTTCAGAGCATTTGTTGTCAAATTTCTTGCTTGCCTGCCTATCCTAGGATTTTCGAACATCTAAAAATTGGTATCATTGCCCATTTTAACGGATTTTTACCCTAAAAAGGTCACCTAGAATTTTCGGGAGCCTTTTTTTCCGGCTGAAATTTTCGAAAAGGTAAGTTTTGATCCCTATAATTTTCGGATCACTAGACTTTTAGCTGGGAAATCCGAACTGATGAAAATCTTTTAGGAGATAAAAATATACCTATATCTACCGTCTAAATACTAAAATACGTTTAACAATGCTATGTTTAAGTGGTTTTGCACTATATTCTCGTTGGGTGCCCCTGAATTAAGTCAAGGAAATAACTCTAGTCACAGTTTTACATGAAAAACAGTACTTTCCTAAAGTTTAACAACCTTACCTTCGCTGTCCTTCTTTCTTGTATGGTTCAACAAAGTGCGGTCCCGCAAAGTGAAAGGCGTTTGTCCGATATGCTTCATTTGTTTGCAATATCTAGAGTAAAATTGAAATTTCTGTGTTTAACACCTGCTTGGTCTAGTCCAATCCTATTTTGATTACTCAGAGATTGCCTTTGGCAATTGAGGAGCCAAACAAATCTTTGAACTGCACGATTTGTGTTTGCGATCACGAACGTGGTCTCTGAAGCAGGCATTCTTTTGTCCTTCGATCCCACGACGAGCCAAAAAGACTATTAAAGTGGAACGTAAGAAACTCCGGCTGCATGTAGCAATTTCCGAGTTCAGTTACTTCATCCTCTTTTCTTTGTTTTATTTGTAGTGTCTCTTAACTAATGAATGCAATTAACTGAATTGAATTTCACTCAGCAGAACTTTTACTTCCTTTGTACCAAATAAATTGTGAAAAGATACCAAGCACTGAGGCTTCTATTATTTGATCGATTACAGTCTCACTTTTAAGAAACATTGTATTAAATTAATATGGCCGAATTTCCACTAACTTCACATGGTAGCTTATCGTCTTTCGACTAGTCTCTTGGAAATAAATGCTCTCTCTTTCAGCTTTGAAATGGCATGTTAATCTTGATAATATGTCTGGTTTATCGCAGAGAAAAAAAATATTTATGTGTGAGTGCTTGAACCGCCGACAGGGTCGGTACATTTCGCTGACCCCCAGTCCATGGACTACCCAAATGAGTAGTGTTGATCGATGTGTAAGCAGCATCTCAAATAGTGCTTACTTAAGCCTCAACACCCATTTTAAACAGCATTGTTCAACAGTATTTAAGTCTAAGCACCCATTTTAAAAAGGTTAGCTTTCGATTAGTGTTGTGATGGCCGATTACTTCATGTAAGCTAACCTTTTTAAAATGGGTGCTTAGACTGGGGGTCAGCGAAATGTACCAACCCACCAGCGACATGTGTTCCCGGTCACACTTCACTGAATTCAGCTGTCACGCAGAAAACAAACATGGCATCATATTTGTGTTCGATTTTATTTCTTGGACTCCAAAATCATCGATAATTGATAAATATGCATTTTAGTGCTTTTCTAAAGCCGTATTTGGTCTAGGCTTAAACTGAAAAGGCAAATAATAATAATAATAATAATAATAATAATAATAATAATAATAATAATAATAATAATAATAATAATAATAATAATAATAACGCCTGTTAGAATCTCTGCGTGTGAAAAATACTGCGCATGCCATCGCATGATACTGCCCTTTTAAGATCTCGTTAATTCTGGGATCTTCGTAATTCTCAGCTAAGAAGATCCTATCAGAAATTTCTTAGCGCTAGGGCCAAGTAGAACTTCTTGCATGTAAGCTGAATACAGAAAACACATGGTGCTAAGACAGTCCGCCTCCTGAGGATCTTTCTAGTACTAGGATCTTCCTCCCTCCATATACACACCCCTATAATTAGGTAGCAGCAACGGAACGAGTAGTCCCAAGTATTCGCCGCTGTTTTCCTATGAAAGCTCAATTTGTAGGCGTTTTTTTATTTTTTATTGCACAAAAGTAATCAGCAGGCCAAGATAAAACTCTCCGCAGAGTCTAAAAAAATTATGTGGAGCGAATTCAGAGCTACCTTAAATTTTCAATTATTTAAGGTGACTCTGAATCCGCTCCACAGAAATGCTCATTCTGGCATGCTGGTTACATTTCAGAAATAAAAAATGGGGGCCTCCAAGCTCGTTTTTGAGATATGAGCAGCCAAAGCCAACATATGGGGTGTTTTTGCAGAGCTTTCCTGTTGCAACGGTAACTTTATATATCACAAAAATTACCGAATCTTTTTCAGCAATAATTGGTGTTCGATATGGTACCATAACATTGCTGTTACGTAATGAAGTGTTGTTGTGTCAATTCTTCTAATAAGAACGTTTTTCAAGTGTTGGAACTGGTTTGAGCGACCTTTAAGCTTTCAAATGTAATGGTTTTCAGCCTATTCCTTACATAAAATTAACACGAAAAGTATTTATTTATGCAATAATGACTTTTATTGAAAAAAGAAGTGCGTACGACATAAATGATCATATGGAAGTCTTACCAGTGTACATAACATTACATGCTCTCTCAGCATTAACAGTGTATAGTCCCAACATATGAAAGTACCAATTGAGTACCAATTTAGTGAATTTTTACCTATGATTCAGAAAATAAGAACCTTTTTTTAAATTTGAGCCTTAAAAGGTTCTTGCACAGAGGGGGTCCAACTGGCCAATTTTAGCCTAGTAGGTTCTTAAAATCTAGGTTCGCTGGTTATAGCCTCGTCCACATAGCAAATTTTATGTGGCAAATAAGTAATGGCCAGAGCCATTATGGCTCTTGGTAATGGCAATAGGACTGAGTGGAGTCCCATTCGGTCTGTAATCATACGAGTGATAACAAAATCGGGCGACCGTGCAGCGGGAGTCCGGTTTGCTTTATTACGAGTATGATTGCAGATTGAATTGGACGACACCAAGTCCTCTTACCAATTAATCATAAAAATTACAGTTTCCGAGAAACGAAGAAGAGACAAGTTATGAAAGAAAGGCGTCAGCATTAATTCCGTAATTACTTTGGTTTTGCATCACTACGCCCGTGATTTCATTAAACATGTTACTCCAGATATTAGCATGCAAGCAGAAGCCACTGACTCCTTCGCACGCGTTTTCCCGTGCTTGGCGCCGGTTGCGCGTTATGATTGGGACATTTGCAATTGATTGTCTGCGTCTACTATGATTGACCAAAATGATTGGTTTGGTTTTGGTCATAAGGAAATCATTTAAAAGCCGCTGAACGATTTAGCTCACAATGAAACGTTAAAATTCGAGTTCGTTCGCAATGGATAACTCGGATGCCCACATCATCACCCCCTCCCTCTCCCCCCTCTCACCCCTCCCCCCTTTCCCTTCGTAAGGAGTAATAGCATCTCGCAAAAGAGTAGTATCGCTTATTATTCTAACTGCCCATAATCTTGGAGACAGCGTTCAATATCAAATATCTATAGGGATTGTTATTGCCCATCATCTATCTTGGCATCACCATATTGATTATGTATACATGTGATAAAGTAAATAGGAGTATTAATATTATGACTAAGGTTAAACGCTATTTGCAATCAGTATCTATTACTCTCTGGAGTATTCTTATCTAATTTATGGCTGTTTAGTATGGGAAAATAATTACGATAGCCAATTATTACAGCTTATACGTCTACAAAATAAGGCAGTTTGAATAATGATGCAGCGTTGTCTTTCTCAAAATCCTGGCGAAATGAGGCATCAAGCATGACCCGATATATTGGTGTTCCAAAGTGGAGAAGATGTTTTAATTGTAGCCAGTACATCTTTCCCTTAACAACGGCGTAAAGTAGCGTTACTCTTGCCGGGTGTTTTAGGATATCTTCTAGTAAGACCGATTTACCAGGCTGGCTCGGTTTCCGAGATCTCACCTCACCGCTAAATCCTTTGCAAAATTCTCGATGTATTCATATGAGAGGGCGGGCAGGCCCGGTTGACGAGATCTCAGTAGCCGAGATGGACAATTTCCCACATCAGCACTTCATTCAGCCCGGTAAAGCTTAGTTCCCACTGGCGACATAAGGATCATAAGCATAATCATAATCATAAACATAAACATAAGCTCCTTATGTTCTAGAGGGGACGGCCGCTCTAAAAACGTAAAGCTTTTCCTCGAGCTGGCCGCCATCTTGAAAATGAACCAACCCGAAAGTACTGGTCCTAGACTTTAATTGGCCAAAACACAATGACCCCGTTGCGTCATTATGTTTCTTATTATGTCGTTATGATTTTCGCGTTCCCACTGCAAAGGAAAGCGACATAGTCATAGTCAAAGCCATAATCATAATCATAAAAAAATGGTCGATCATTTTCTTATTATGATTATGTTGATCATAAGGGCGCCTATCAGGGCTCGAAATTGCGACCGATACGGTCGCCAATGCGACTAAAACTTTTAACTTGGCGACTGAAAATTCGAGTTTAGTCGCCATTTTGGCGACTATGTTCCTCTGATAAATAAAACACTTAAGGTGAGAAACAATTTCCTTAGTCTCATTTCTGCTTTTCTGCAAAAGGAAATGCAAATTAAATCTGTTTACCTTTTCCAAAAAAACTTGAATCGCGACCTCCGAGAGGACATTACAGCGGCTTTCGCATGATGATCGCGGGCGCAACATTTTGTTCAAAGGCCGCTGCATTCTGTCGCAGATTTGGTCGCAAGGAACCGGCTTTCACCATGTCCTCGATCAAGTGAGACGAGTCTACACCGAAAGTCATGAATTATTTATCACAAGAGAAGGATACACTGAGCGATTTTCGTAATTTGCTGCAGTCTAGAAATTACCAGGAAACAAGATCGTTGTTAGAATGCAAACAAGAAGCGTTTCAAAGCCTTTCAAAAACGTTTGTTCAGAGCGTGCGATTTCTCGCGTTCGATGTGAAAGCAGCAGTTGTTCCTGGCCAAAGTAACCCTGAAATGTTCTTATTACTTTGTTCGCTTACTCCTTAAGGTAAGATTGTCACGCAAAAGTGTTCAGGAATTTTTTCTTTCGTGTTTTAAGTCATTCAAGATCGAGTATTTCGCTCTGTCCCACAACCTCAGCTGCCACAATCTACCAGAAGCCGAACAACAATGCTAATTAAATGAGGCTCTAATCTGAGTTTCTGTTCTTGTACTAGCTGGCGACTGCATTTTTGCATTTGGCGACCATTTTTTCTTTGATAGTCGCCAAAAGGCGACTTGGAATTTTTTTTAATTTCGAGCCCTGCCTATGATTATGTTTCTGGACGTTCCCGCTAAGACATAAGCGACATAACAGCGTTACGTCGTGCTTATGATTATGATTATGATTATGATCGTTATGTCGATAGTGGGAACTAGGCTTAACCGGGATGAATGTTTTCCAACTTCGTATGCCTTGTTTGTATTTTTAGTTCTTCGGTGTGCCTTTGGCGGCTTTTTTCACCTCGGTAACCGGGATCAAATTTCCCAAATGAAAAGACAACATTCATCCTGGTAGCAGGGCCAGCTCGGTCACCGAGCTCATATGAAGCCCTTAAATACCAGCTTTGTGTATTTTAATTGTGTCTGGAAAATACATTATTATATAGTTGAGGTAAATCTGAGCATTCTGATTGGTTCTTTCGTGGTCGGGATTTTGCTATACGGACCATTTCCATGGAAACGGTCATAGTCTGTGTATTCTTGTTTTCGAAAGCCGACAATATCAAAATTTGCAACCAGACGAGCCCTTTAGTAGAGGCCCTTAGAATCCATCTTTGCGTATTTTAATTGTATATGGAAAATAGATTCGTATGATATATAATAAGCTGAATTATACTCGCATTTTGACTGGTTCTTACTTATGATATACAAGAGGACAGACACATAGCCGACGTCATTAACAGCTTTTGGGTTTCTTTATTAACAAAGAAATTCCATCTTGACATGCATCTGTTCAATGCAGTCCAAAGAAGACGCTAAGATGTGGCAAGAGCGTCAGTGACACACTCGTCCTGTTTTTGTTCTTTGCGCATAGTAAAGATTTCTGACCTTAGCGTATTGGAGGCATTTCTTGAGCAAATCACCCGCCGGCCATGTCAAACTTGCCAGACTGAAATAAAACATAAAATCAACAATTAAAAAAAATGCCCATAGTCAAAAGACAAATTTCAAAACGATTAGGAATCATGCAAGAGCAACAAAGAAGTACCTTACTTAAAATGCGTACAATTTATGATTTTATATGGTAAGCAAAAAAATGCGCGCGCCCGCGCTGATTGGTCAATCCGCGGTGGTTCACTGTGCCAATAAACTCGTACAAATGTCGTACGTTTTCTAAATTAATATATTACAATTGCCGAAGTACGGGACTTTAAAGGAGAAGTAAACTGCAGATACCATATGATTTTACCTCTGCTATTAGAAAGTATACGTAAAATTTTACTTTGAAACACGTTTTCAGATCCCAAAGAGCAACACAACTTTTTGAAAAGTGTCTTCTAATTGTGCTGGTGAAACAGTCGACCTTGCAAGCCGCCATTTTGAAAACAATTCTGTAACGTGGCCGCACACACATGACGTCATACAGTTCAACCCAGATGACGGGAAACAAAACGTGAGGTTAACAAACACAACTCCCGCTGCCGGTTATCAGAAAACTCACATCTGGGAAAAAAAAAAACATGAGATTAACAAACAGACTTGCGGTTGCAGGTTATCGGAAAACTCATTATTTGTGTCGACAATTCCTTCTTATGCAGCGCCTAATTTCTCAAAGAGATTGCAAAGCCTTATTTCCCTTCCGTTGTCCTCAGGATCCCAACCCTCATCAACCTCTCTGTTTTGATTCAGTTCGCGTTCTGGCTCAAATTGGTTCGGTTCGAGTGCAGCCATGTTATAACAGGTGAACTCTGTTGCGTCACAAGTAAGCGGCGGCCAGCTTATTGAGCAATATCGAAAATGGCGGCACACGTAAACTCTTTTTTCCAATTTTGTCAGATTGGAAAAGTCTTTAGAAGCTGAAAACGCGGTCAGTCTGTTTATTTTTATGGCGGAGATAATTATCATATGGTTTCTAGAGTTTTGGAGTTTACTTCTCCTTTAACAGAGCGAGAGGCACTTATTTATTTATTTATTTATTTGTTTATTTAGAATATAGTTCAAAATCTTGATAAGGATCTTTGCAGATCATCAAGAATTCTTTGATGATCTTTCAAGGATCCTAAAAGGATCTTTGAACTGATCTTGAAAAGATCTATATCAAGATCTTTTAAGATCCTTGATGAATCCTATTATAAGCTTTAAGGATCTTTCAAGGATCTTTGGAAAGATCTTTGTAATCTAATCAAAAAGATCCTTCAAAGATCTTCATGACATCCTTAAGGATCTTTTGGGATTTTGATAAAGGTCTTTTCAAGAACAGTCAAGAGGTCTTTCTAGGATCCTTGAAAGATCCGCAAAGGATTCTTGAGGATCTTTTAGGATCTTGATAAAGATCCTTTCAAGATCAATCAAAGGATCTCCTTAGGATCCTTGAGAGATCCTCAAGGAATTCTCGAGGACCTTAAAGGGATTAATTTCTATCAGGATCCTTAAAGATCTAAAAAGATGTTTGGGGGAACTCAGTAATTACAATTTGTTAGTTATCATTGCATCTTTAAAGGGGCTTCTTGAACATGATCAGGATTTTAAAGGGATTCATCTTAAGGCTCTTTTAGGGACGTTTTCTACAGGATGCTTTAGGGATTCTTCAAAAACTTTAGGGAGAACTTGTAGATACCTCAATTAAATAATGTCTTGTGCAATTTTGATCAAGGACGTGACTGTTGAAAGTGAGAAATAATCTAAAGGAGTAATGGTTCATTTATAGCATTTGATAAAAAAATCAGAAACGAAAAACCCAATTGCCTTATGTTGTACTGTACTTATTGCACAATATCAATATGTTCTGACAAAACAATCACTTTATTACAATTTTATGAAATAATATGGGTTAAGTGAGAAGAACCGGAACGAGAACCATCACAAAAGAAAGTGGTATTGCTCTTGTTTATAGAACGACCATTGTTCATATTTTAATTAAGAATCCTCCCGGAAGCTTGCAAAATCTTGCTAAATCTGGCACAATAATCTACATGTACTACATTGTAAGTGTTCACAATGGGGATAAAAGAGTTTGAAGCATAATTTATTCTTTTTCTGAAAAATTGTACAAGAACGAAACATGAGTTACAGTAAAAACCCACATAAAAGAACCTAGATTTTAAGAACCTGTTAGGCTAAGACAGACCATTTAGAGTCCTTTAACTTGCTTTAGCCTACAGTTTTCCATTGGGTTCTTATTTTAAGAAATTCACTCAAACACTGAATACACAAATTTAATATACCTGTAACAAGCTCTACCAGCAACGTATTTGTCCCGGCAGCAACACACTGTACCATGTTTTAATGTTGTTTTTGTTGTTTAACTTGCATAGCTTTGTACAAACTTCATATATGGCTTTAACATACTAGGATTAAAGGGATTTTTATAACATAATTATTATGCATGCAGTACCAAAAATAGGCTCAACGTAGGCCACACCCACTTTCATATTATATTTTATTTTCAAAATAAGAACCTGAGTACAGTCTGTAGCCTAATTTTCCAGTTGCCAGTAAGCAACACTTTTACAAGAACTTTCTTAGCCTAGCTTGGGAAAACTTGGTTCTTATATACCTTTATCAAGCAAGTATTGTTACTGTAGTATTAAATATAATTATATGAATTACATTACTTTTTCACAATGCCTTCCCTTATTTGTAGTTGGATTTAGTGGAAATATAAAAGAATATTGTCACAGTGGTGTGGCAAATGGCCTCAGTATTAAGAGGACATGCTGTAATTACTGTATCCTTAATCCCCAAATTTTTTTTTCTTTTTTTTATGATTTTGACAGTGATAAACAGATCTATGCAAATAAGGAAAGTTTAAATGGTCTTTGTGCCATAATTTATTGTTTTTGTTGTTCACGGTAGTTAATAGGAATTGGCCATTCCAAAATTCACGTTTGATTAGCATGTTTTCCAAATGGCATCCTGGCACTTACCCCAACCCTGAGGTGAATCAACGCCATAATTGGCAGTAATCATCATGATGGTTCTTTAATAGAGCCACAAAGATCCTTGAAGATCATTAGTCAGAATACTGAATACACCCAAATTGATCACAATTAAAGATCTTGACAACATCCTCAAGAATAGAGTTAACTGAATAGAGTGTAATGTGAAGTGCTAGATTTCTATCCCATATGAACCATGTTAGTGTTAGCCCTACTGATGGAAATGTGTTCACACAAGGACAGAGAAAAACTCTGACCAGGGCTAACGCTCACATGGTTCATATGGGATAGAAATCTAGCACTTCACATTACACTCTATTCAGTTAACTCTGTTTAAAATATAAGTGCTACACGGCCAACGTTTGTTTAAACGTAACCTTTCCTTATCCTCAAGAATAGATCAGGATCTTTGAAGATCTTTGGTAAGATTAATGAAGATCCTTAAAGATCTTTGGTAAGATTATAGTAAAGATCCATAAAGGATCTTTGCAAGGAAGTTTGAGGATCCTTACTAAGATCCTTACTAAGATCCTTAAAGATCTTCATGAAGATCTTTGAAGACCCTCAACAGATTTTCACCAGGGCTATAACAAAGTTTTTCCTTACTTTGAAGCAGTCAAGACTCTAACAGGTATAACAATCGTCTAAACAATAAAAGTTTTAAAAACTACTAAAATCAATGTCAAGATGACCATTTAAAACTTTATATAAGAAAGTAACATCAGCTATAACACGCTTTTGCTCAAGAGAATTAAGATTAAGCTCCTTTAAACAAGTATCGCAAATTTAGTGTCAGATTTTAAAATTAACTTTGAAACTCTCCCCTGCACGTTCAATTAAATCAATTAATTCATCTTGGTGTGAGGTGACCAGACCACCAAAATGTACTCCAGCTGGGAATTCACTAAGGAACAATAAAGGGCCTTAAATCTAGGTATGTCAAATAGACCCTTGCGAGATTAAACCCAACATTCTGTTATAGATATCTATGATACCTGAATGTATATCAGCTGGTGACAACTAACTCGTTTCAAACTCATCTGCGTCCTGAAATGGAAAGGTATCACCATATTAAGCAAATTAATGAAGTAAATGCCATTCCAGAGGAGCTTTAAGCATGTTGTGCTGAATAGGCCATTTATGAGTTCACTTTAGCCTCTTTTTTAAGATTTCAACTTGCAAGAAGACCTGATATAGTTGTAGTGAACAAACAAAAGAAAAAACTGACAAATCATTGATGTAGCAATTCCAGAAAATATAAGAGTTAAGGAAAAGGAAGATGAAAAAATAAAAATACCAATACCGTACCTAGCTAGATAATTATAAAAGAATCTGGAATATACATTGGCAAAAGTGATTCCGATAATAAGAGGTGCACTGGAAACAGTCCCAATGAGACTTCCTGAATATCTGACAATGACTGGGGTTAAATAAATAAATAAATAGGTCTTTATTGTTTTTTAAGCAAAAATACATGCTAAAACAAGAACAGTTACATTAAAAATAGCCGAAAGAATTAATTAGAATTACAAGGCTATCGACATTACATTAAATAGCTACTCTATATTTGAAAAAAAGCCTGTTTAAAAAACTATTTTTAAAACGCTGGGTATTAACCCTAGGGAGTTGACTACTAGGAACTCGGAGGCGTGCTGAGCTTTCTTTCATTTTGGGGACGGAAGGGTACAGAGGGTGACCGGGCATACCGGAGATCTTCTTGAATAGTGAGCGAACAACCTCTTCTAATACGCCATATATGTCAATTCGGTACGAAACATATTTGCGTTTAAAGCAGCGCTGTATAGAAAATTCTGAACCGTCGTTAATTCAGGTATTGAGGAGGCATATACGGGTAGACCCGTACGTAAGTTTGGGTAGAACAATTGATCTAAAAACGTAATCTACGTCTGGTTGTTGGTATCTCTCTTTACGTAAACATCTTATCACATAAAGACACTTGTTGGCCTCCTGCAGCTTAACCTTAATATGCTCGTTAAATCTATGATTGCTTTGTAAAGTAACCCCTAACACTTTTAAACAAGAAACTTGCGTTATATTGTTCACAGAGTCTATATCATGAGCAACCTTCTTACAAAGTATTAGTTCGTTGCATTTTTTAGGATTACATGCCATGGCATGGTACGCCGGTGGAGATGATCTAGTCAAGAACACGTACTGCACTCTTTTGGGATTGGCAAGGATCTTGAGAAAGGTCATGGAACTGTAAAAATAAACATTGGGCTCCCTTACATTTTAATAATAATAATAATAATAATAATAATAATAATATTAACAATATAGTTATTAGTATCACCCAACTAGTCGACTAATGCAAATGATGCATTTTGATTAGCTACGCTACTAGAGGACTATTAGTAATAGTCCTCGAGTAGCGAAAAGGGTGACGCTTTCTTTCCTTTTATTGCCAAATAAATATTTCTTTAACTTGCATTTGCTAACTTTATTATTGCCTTTTCTGTCCGACTAGTTGGGCTATTGACCCGTAGCCCTTGCGAGCGAAGGGTCTAATTGTTAAATAATTATTATTAACTATTATTATATTATGTACAATAATAATAATAATAATAATAATAATAATAATAATTATTATTATTATTACTATTATTATTATTATTATTATTATTATTATTATTACTATTATTATGGTGCATCATTTATATACTTCTTATGTCCAAATTCACTTTACAGGGCTCAGAGATAAACCAAATATAATATCAATTAAGAATGATAAGCTTGGTTCAATAACCCATTGACTAATGAACTGCCCCTCCACATTGACAAGTACAATCATCTGGCGTTACACAGAGTAAAATCGATCAAGTCTCACTCCCAGGGGGCAATGGATAGTAAAGGAATGTTTTAACTAAATTATTAATATAGAAGACGACTTCCTTAGCTTCCAAAAGTAGAGTTCCATGGCGTCTACACAGTTACTTGAAAAGATTAACAATACCTCGATTTTGAGGCAATAACGAGGCACTCATAGTAGATGTTACTTCCAAGGAAGGATAGACCTAGTTCAGGTGTATATGAAGTAGAGGCTTGGTCACCTGCTGCAATTGTCTTCACAACACAGTTTCAGCAGATGCAGACACAAGTGTCCTGCAGATGTCACTAGAAAGCACAGCATGGTTGACTATTATGATGAGGTAACTAAACTGATGTCAGCTGGGGGAGTATCCTAGAGTTAAAACTGTCAGCATGGAAAGGGCCTCCAGTCTTGTAGTGTTTGACTTGTTATGCTTCTGCAGCACACCACAGAACCAAGTTCATCCATGATAGGATTGCTGAAATCCACCACAATATTCAACAATAACTTTGATAGGTTGAAAACCGGTGAAATTAGGGACTGTAAGATGAAAAATGTGCCCATGAGACAGAAAGCTTGACACTGTCTCTTATTTATACTTGCAAACACATTCCTCCAAATTGGAAAACAGTTTGTTTCCCATGCAATATTACAAATAACATGAAAAAGAATCTTGCTCCAAAATACAGGAAATGCATTCTACCAGACCAAGATTTCAACAATTTTTCATCAGGATCATGTCCATGGACTCCTCCAGAAGGAAGTGTCTTTGGCCCTTATGTTCCATTCTCTGCAGTTACTCCATATAGATATATATATGTATGTATTTTACCATCCACTTGCATTCTTACTGAACACAAAGAAAAAAGCACACTTGGTTTTTGAGATAATATTTTCGTCAGGGTCCCCATTGGAGATCTTAATTAATTAAGGTTCCTAATGGAAGAAAAGAGTTTGAAAAGTGGAGAGCAAACAGACCATTTTCAAATTCCCTTGGCTGGAGTGGATCTATCTAGAATGAAATGGAGGCTAATGCACGTAAATCTTTTCAATTACAAATTCATTTGCCCGCATTAGCCTCCATTTCATGCTTGATCCAGTCGAGCTGGTTGTAATCAAAAACACTCTATTGGAATGGTGAGAATCAGTGCTGTATAAACTAGCCAGAAGCTAGTGAAAAATTAATAATTAATATATTTTTTTTAATGGCAAGCTACTTAAACAGATGAAAAGTCCATGAAAAGAGCTGATCTTCCGCCCATCCTTACAACTTTAGTTTAAAATGTTATATGCAAAATGGTTTGACAATTATTTCCCTCCATATTTAATTTCAAACTGAAAATGAAGTTTTGACAGTCACTTATCATTGTATGACATAATATTTACCTTTATAACACCAGACAGGTACAGCATTCTTAAAGAAAGTGTGATCTTGCTTTAAATGCAACAGCTCCCCAAAACCTAATTGAGCTCCCCAACAATATATTATTTTGAGGTTCCAAACCAAAAAATAGGAAAAAAGGAGGACAAAGGAATGATTTTGAAAACTAGGAAAAAAGAGGAACTTGTCAGACTATTAATCAAAGTCATGAGTATTGATTACTTAAATAATATGCATATCCTTACCAATATATAAATATTATTATTATGGCCTTTATAATAAATGCCTCATTTGGTGAGGCCTCCTGTTTGCTGCTGCTGTATAAACTTTTATACATGTATGTAATGGCTTTTTTCCAGTGTGTTTACACGTAAGCAATTCAGACCACTTCTAGCAGTGAACCTACACTAGTTGCAGCATTTAGAAAAGAAAAAGACAATGTTTGGAAAACCCATGAAAACCTTGGATGCTTCGTTACATTACACCTTACAAAAGATTTTTCTCATCTTCAGTGATGCTGATCTGTTTATATAGTGGCATCTAATTTAAAGAGGTTGAATGTGAGCAAATGACATTTTCTTTCTTATTTCAGCGCCACCCTCTAAAAAACTTGAATAAATGCCGCTGCACGGAATGAGTCACTGGTATATCATATTAAGCAATAATTAAGCTGCAATGAAATGGTACATTAAATTCTTATCAGTGTTGCACTTTGATGAATATTTAAACAATCTCTGACTATAACCAACGAATAAAAATGTTTAGGCATGACGCTAGAGAACGCATTGGTTTTATTTGTTTCTTCTTCTACATTTCAAATAAAGATGATATGTTTGCAGGGTTGGACATTAGCACCCGCCCGCTCGCCCAGGCGAGTCTCTAAAGTGTCGGGCGAGCGCAAATCATCGATCACTCGCCGTTTGGCGAGTACGATTTTCGTCACCAAGAAATTACTTAAAGTGCACCTAACCCCCCAAATTTTAATTGGAGTAAATGATTTACCATATTTTTTATAGTACATTTGTGAAAAAATTATTAGATTTGCTCAAATCTAGTATCTTTTATGGCCCCTCAAAGTTTGAAAAATCGCACCTAAATGGCAGCCATCTTGGTTCAAGTCCGAGTAACGGGAGGATTGGGGCTAGTAGTTGCTATGACGTAGAAAGGAGAACGAGTGTGTTGACAAAGTTCACATAGTTCGCATATGGTCCACTGTTGTAGTCCAGAAAATGCCGAAGAGATGTATTGCTGCTGGTTGCAACAACGTGAGAAATTTAAAAGAAGGTATTTCTCTTCATAAGTTGCCATTCTACAACGACGCACTCTCACGCGGTTCTCCTTTCTACGTCACAGCTCGACTCGCCCCAGGTCGCGGACTTGAACCAAATGTTTGTCAACTTCTACTAGACGTAGAAAATCGAGAATTCACCCAAATCGAAAAATTCTTTCACCAATTAACTTCACACAGTATGGAGATTTATTGAAGCTACAATTATATTTTGGGGTTAGGTGCACTTTAAATTGCGAAATAAACACTTCTTTTTGCATTCCATTTTGCCAAGAAAATCCCTAAACATAACCTAACCTTTTCTATTTTACAAAGTTTAATATTCTGAACTGTCTAATAAACTGGCGCTAAAAGGTAACATTGGGCTTCGTAAATAGACAGCTTATATGAAATATGGTTTCCAGGTCAGTGATACTGCTGGTCACTATCGAGCCATCGGTGACTAGACAAACATGGCGCCTTAAGACCGCTCCTCAGAAGAACAGACACGTTTACTCTCAAACTGCAGGGAGATCTGCAGTAATAATCCTCGGTCTGCAACGTGCTTGACGACGTTGCAAGTGAATTGTTGTCCTGTACTTTCCCAGCACTCTGATCAATGCGTGTTGAAAGTAAAACAGACTTCCTATTTACTTAACTGCCTTTCAGTGTTGAAGTACATGTAAATTTCAATGGTATTAATTAAATAATAAAAGTGAAAGATGACTAAATTGGTTAGAGAGATGGGGGGGGGGGGGAGGGGGTAAACTCTTGAGCGAGTGAAAACTGATCCAGAAGAGTGCATTTTTAGGTTCACTTGCCCAAATGGCGAGTGCTCTCAAAATTAAGTGTCCAACCCTGTGTTTGGTTTGCTCTCAGTGATTGAGCTGTGACTGAAATAATTATTTTATTATCATTACGCCAAATGGTACAAACGTTGTGCTGAAAAAAGGTACAAGCTTAAAAAAGGTTGGATTTGGCTGATGATATTCATTTTGGATCATATTATGGACCTTTCAGATACTCAGTGCTGGAAATAACAGTCGGCCATCAGACATTGTCCGACCAAATTTTGAAAATGTCCGGCCAATTTCACATTATGATCGGACACGATGACCGAACATCTCACCAGCACATCTTGAGTTCTCTTCTTCAAGGTGTTGTCAGTCAATAAATTATGTCCGGTCCAATTTGTCAAATGTCCGACCAAAAGGAAGATTTGAAAGGACATATGTCCTGTGAATAAAGAAAAATTATTTCCAGCACTGGATACTTGAATTGATTTACATATAATTTATACACAAAATATGCAGGACAATCCCCCACGCCGCAAAATTTACAAAATTGTACTTTACATTTTTCGGTAGCGAGTAGAAGTGGAAGAAATAATTATTAAGGGAAATAAAGGAATGGCAACGCCCAAAACAGAGCAGTTTATAAAAATAATATAGGACGACTAAAACATGCACATTATGACACAATACTCAGCTGATTGTGACGTGACATCTCGAGAGTTAAATTATATTTACATTCAAACTTTCTTACCTCCCAAGTTTTCTTTGTGTTCCTTCCGTGGATGAAGAAACAGTTGTAAAAGAATTATACACGGCCACGTCTCCAGACGCTTTCGACATTTTTGCATGTGGTGGCCCTGCGCTGCACAAGACTAGATTCTGTAGTTTCTTCCCAACTCCAAGAATGGGTGACTTACCAAGGATCCAAAGGTAACATAAAAAGTTGAAAAAAAATTTCTTCGTTTTTGATACGTAACGCAAAGTACGCAAAGTGCTGAACAAAACTTCTGCTGGCCAGGTTACTAAGTACCTACCAATTATCTCAGTACGCACGGCACTGGTGTGCTGTAGGCTGTAGATAAAGTAAACGCACAAAAACCAAAATACGTAAATATTCTAGAGTTGCAAAGATTGTGTGATTGGCAGTTTACTCTCTCCGGGTTTCGCCTCAGGAGCTGCAACAAGGTGGCTTCACTCTTTGCGTGTCATCGAATGTCCGATTGTCCCCCACTATACCCTGCAGAAGTAAAGATTGTCGATTTCTCGGAATTCAAAAAAAAAAACGTTGCGCCCTGTTGATTTTTGTGATTGCAAAATGGCGGAAGAAGACGTAGCAGTTGTAAAGGTTTTCAATTATATTTGTGGACTGGGTGGAGTTGCCTCTTTTTCACAATTGTTACAGCATCCGTCGCCTTTGGCCAAGAAATCCGATGCATCGTTGGTGATTTCGTGGTATGACACTGCGAAAAACTTCGGTTCTTTTGATTCAGGTGTCAACGGGTTGCTTTTAGCCACTGGTGACGATGGAAATGAATTTGGTATTCGAATCAACTTGAAGAAAAGATTATGTGTGAAGTATTCCTCGACAGGATATTGTCATTTAGCGGGCAAATGCCCGTTCTGGCATTTATGCAAGGCGTTTCTTGAGGGAAATTGCAAAGGTAATTTTGGTCATTCACATGACTTTCACGACGACGATAACAAAAGCAAAACCGTTGAGCTTGGATTTGAGAAGAAAAAAAACGAGGCTTTGAAACCCATCATCGCTGGAAGCTTGCCTCAGGTTTGTCATAGTTATCTGAAAAGTGAATGTTGGACTTGGAATTGCCCGCATCTTCACATTTGCCCAAAGGAGGTTTTAGCAACTGAATGTGATCACGAGTGTGGTCTATCGCACGATTTTTTTCTTCCCCATAACAAGAACATTCTCAGCCATTTCGGTTTCAAGTCTCCACAATCATTTAAGGTAGAGGTGTTGCGGTGCAATATTTTAGTCCCCAAACAACAGAAGGCACTTAAGGACAACCAGAAGCAGCATGAGCTTACCCGAGACATTCGAAGACGCGATCGCGACAGACCAGTAATGGAAAACTTGATCGGGCAGGCAACGCGGAAAAGTGCTACAAATGACCAGACCTTTGCAAAGCAGACACGAGCCAAACCAATTACTTTATCTGGCTTGTTGGAGGAGGCCGCAAAAGCAACAGAAATGTTAACGGCTTCTATGTGCCAAACGGCTACCACCACCGATCCGCTATTAGCAAAAGTCTTGAATTACGTACATGGTAAGGGAGGAGTGGCAACATTATCACAGCTACTTCATCACCCCTCACCTCTCGCAAAAAAGTTTTCGTCCGCAGATGATGCGAAGATCTGGCTCCAAGTTCAAGCACAATCTGACCAAATTCCCAAAATCTGTTTACTGGAAAACGAGGAGAGCGAGATACTCGGTGTGCGTATTTTGTTGAAGAAAAAGTTGTGCTTGTATTATACTTCTAAAGCCTCTTGTAAAAAGCCAACTTGCCAGTTCTGGCATGTATGTAAAGGATATTTGGAGGGAAAATGCTCGGGTG
This sequence comes from Montipora capricornis, assembly GCF_036669925.1. Taxonomy (NCBI): domain Eukaryota; kingdom Metazoa; phylum Cnidaria; class Anthozoa; order Scleractinia; family Acroporidae; genus Montipora; species Montipora capricornis. The sequence goes on from NC_090884.1 coordinate 36,652,766, forward strand.
ATTGTGGTCTCTCACATGATTTGCATGATGAAGGTAACATAAAAAAAGTTCAAATGCTGGGACTTGAAAAGCATCCTCGTGGAACGATAAAAAACATTGTTGCCAATAGTCTGCCTCAGGTTTGCCTCAGTTACCTAGAAAATGAGTGTTTTTCCACCGGTTGCCCCTATCTCCACATCTGCCGCCTTGCTGCCCAAGGAACACATGAGCTTACGAATGCAGACCCTCATAATATGAAAATTCTTAAGCAGTTTGAGTTGGTGCCTCAACCTTCGAACCTCAATGTAGTTCACTGTAACATTCTGATTCCTAAACAGCAGAGAAGATTTAATGAGGACAAACCCAACGTGGGCTTTGTGTTATCATCCCCTTCACGAACCAGTAACATGAAGTCTGTTTCAGATATTCAGCCGCTTATGTCCTTGCCGTGTGGAGATGAAATGCAAGGCAATATTGAGACAAGCACAAAGAAGAAGAATAAGAAAGGAGAAAAGAAGTGGCCTAGGAAGAGAAATAAAAAGAAAACTTGTCAAGATAAACAAATTGGGGGATTAAGAGACTCGTGCACGAATGAAGAGGGACTTGAAGAGAACAGTTCAGATTCAGTTTCTGACAATGAAGATATTGAAAAACCAGATATGTACGCCAGCTCAAAATTTACTGTGGATCGTGATTTGACAGGAAATAAAGATTGCAAGAACAAAGATCCCCGTCCAGGAAGGCATGTCTCTGCACCTATTGAAGAAAATCTGATTAGTCTTTCAGATGATGACTGGCAAGGTGTGAATGACCCAACGAATAGCCCCTTTTTTTCAAACTATGAATTACTTTCACAAGTTGATGAGATCTTTTTCGGTGATAGATTTGGAGCCTCGAACGAAGCAGGATCCTTGTCTCAGCAGAGTGGACTTTGCTGGAGCTCTGATCAGACATCACCTGAGCAAGAAAGTGCCTCGGTAAATTCGGTTTTCTGGAGCATTTGCCGAGAATATGATGGTCAGGTTCCATTTTCAGAGATATCTCAACGCCTAGACTTGTTTCCAGTAGAATTCACTGATATTGCTGCTTGGTTTAAGAAGCACCAAAACAAATTTGTGACCATAGAAAACAGAGAAGGCGACATAGAAGAAGTTCGGGCTTTCCACCACAGAGCAAGAATTTGTTTTACCTACTTTCTGTCCAAAAACGGCTGCAAGGATCCAAAATGCTTCCGCTACCATGTCTGTAAGAGCTTTCTTGCAAATGGCGTCTGTCCATTTGGAGAAAAGTGCAGGTTTAGTCATAGTCATAATTTGAAAAGCCCACACAACAAAAGAATCACAAGCCAACTAAAGTTAAAAGATTTGTCGGAGGAGCAGCTTCGTATTCTGATCTCGGCCTCCGTCCCTGAAGTCTGCCATGAATACAATAACGGGTCCTGTCAGAGAGGGTTTCGGTGCTATGGAATACACATCTGCAAGAATCTTGTGATGGGAAAGTGCAGGAAAGGAGAAATGTGTCCATTTGGCCACCAACCAAACCTTGAAAACCCACAGGCTAAATTAGTCCTTGGAAGATACAATCTTAGCAAGGTTCCAGCCCGTGTTGTATTGGGGACATTACTAGTACGTGGAAAAAGACCTCATTTCAAGAAAATGCCAAAGGGTAAGTAGAATAGAATTTTTTTGCTAATAGTTAGACTATTACGCAAACTTCTTTTGATCTTTGGGCGCGCGCTCGCTCTCTAGCCTTTCTTAATCTGAGAACACTGGTTTGATTCTTCAAGGAAGTTGCTGACTTTATCGCTATTACCTAATGTATAAAAGTGCGGAAGCTATCTTTTTGATTGTGATAGAAACCGCTGTCACAACTGCGCTGGAACAGCTTTTTTTCACTCCAAAAAATATTTTGGCACTGAGTTCACGTTTAAGGTAATTTGCGGAGAAAAACTCCTTACAAGGAGTTATTTTCAGAATTTTAAGCCTTCAAATAATCACAGAAATTTTAGCCATAAAAAATTGATAAATTTTTGGGTTCATAGCACTAAGTTGTCCATACATTTTCTCCTTTACAGTGAAAATTTTTAAGTCAACAGCCCTCACAAATGTCAGGGATATCGTGCTCAAATTTTGAGATATTGCCTATCTTGAAATGCACTGTCTAAAGTCAGAGCTACTTTGTAAACGATTTGCTTTTCACAAAATTCTCCTTATTCATTGGATTTCAAAACTATGTTAGCTAAACACCAAATGACCCAAGTTTTAATCCTTGATTTCAAAAAGACACTTGTTTATTTTACCTAGAATTTTCCTATTTTATGGTGCGCCGTTACTAACTTTAAAATTTTGAGAGAGCTGGATCAAGGAGAAAATGAAGTCAAAGACTTACAAGTGTAAGAATGCAATGCGCGTGTGCGCGGCTGAATTAATATGCACAGCACGAGCGTTTCGGGCTTTCAGACTTTGCTTATAAAATAAACTGCATTTACACGCTGAAATGTTAAGCTAGTGAGTACACGACGTCACTTTTCCTACACCGTAGATCCAACCCTCTGAGGTCCTCTCGGTTAGTTTTAATCGTGAGTAATGGCGAATCGTGAAATCCAAAACTTATACTCAAAGTAAACAGCCTTTGGATAAAATTGAAAGCTCAAATATTTGCCAGTCAGGTAAAGCAAACACACTTTCAAATCATAGTAGCACTTTTTTTAAATCTTGAATTAATTGGTTACGCTTCTATTGTTTCCGTTCCATACTGATATCTTACTGAGATTGGGAACATGGGAGAAGTAGTCTACATGAATAACACGTTTAAGGATTGGAGCCAAAAACGAGAATTTTACTAGCATAATGCCAGTTACACATAAGAGCCATTACAGTTGTAACACGTTTTGTCTTTTAGAACGGGCCAAACCAGAGAGGACAAAGGTACCAAGCATTTCGGACATTAGTTGGGAAGCTGTTAGTACACTTGAATCGGAAGTGCTGAAACGTCAACCTCATGAAAGGTAACGCAACTTTTCCTTGGTCTCTTTTCAGACAAACCTTGTTTCCTGCCATAACTCGGGAGCATCTCTGCTTCAACTATAACCGATGATACATACAGCTGTTAGTTTTCAATTAGCATATTGTAAGAGTTTCCTTGTTGCTTTTAATAAACGCATGCAGCCAGACCAAAATTCTTACTGAGGCAATATAAGGGAAAGTTTTTGAACATTTGTCGGACTTCCAGCACCGGAAAAAGGTCATTATTACCAAACACCCGATATATTTTTTTTGAGATTGTTTGAGAAAGTTTCCCTATTGGCCTGATAATTATTTTAAATCTTTTTTTTTTCGCAGTTCTTTTGACTTGCCGATTCCGTTGGTTCCCGAGTCACCATCTGCAGGTCCAAGTCGTTTTCCACTTCAGTGGACGATAGTTCCTGAAAATGTGGAGTACATTCGCGTTCCTCTCTCGACAGGCTCTGATGAATTTAAGTTAGCCGAGAGCTATTTTCGTCGGTCCATGTCTAACAAGGCAACTATTTTAGGCATTGAAAGAGTTCAGAACCCGTTCATGTGGGAGAAGTATGCCAGGTGAGAAAAGACTTGAATGAAAAAACATTTAAAATACATGCATGAGGTGGAACGGGTGAAATGTTCCTCGCTTGACTTGTTTTCAGGTTGATTCTTTCGCCGTCTTAAACTAATGCTTTGTCACAGACTAATGATTATTTATTAATTTCCTGTCATAGAAACCAGAGAAAGTTCACTCAGGTTTCAAAACAGTAGAGTAATCCTGGAGAAAATGCTTTGTTCACATTTGCAGTGATGAAAGGAGTTATTTTCTTCCAGGGTTCTTGATTTCAGCTGCCACGTTTTAATCTTTTATTTTAGTATATATGTTTTGAAAGATCATCCGGTCCTACGAGGAATTCTTGGGTATGCGTCAGTATCATAATCTGATTCCGCAAAATTTTAAATAGGATTTTACTAATTAAATTTACGTTGTTTCTTGTATGTTTGTTGCGTCCTTTGAAAATACCCTTTGCCATCTGTCACAAACTAAATTTAAGTTAACATGTCTTGTTTCCCTTTCAGTCTCAAAATTCGTACTTTGTATTCCTTGTGAAGCGCCAGGGCTTTATAAGATTTTAATTTTGTATGAGTTTTTTACTCCATCTACGTGTTTTTAAGCGTTGAGATAGCTGCTCTTAGAATGACGGTGGTCCGGGGAAATTTATGCTAGATACCTAAGGGAAATTATATTTGAACTCTGCAGAAAGAAAGAACAATTGGAAAAGAGATCATCTCGCTTGGAAAATAGCCCACTGAATGAAAAGCTTCTTTTCCATGGAACCGATTGGCAAAATGTGCCCAGCGTTTGTGAGGAAAACATCGACTGGCGAGCGCAGGATGAAGATCGCGTGGCAGCTTTTGGTCAAGGAGCTTACTTCACTACTGAAGCAATCCTGGGAAATACCTACTGCAAACAAAACCCAGAGGGGGTGAGATACATGTTTCTCGCTGAGGTGCTTGTTGGATCTTCAGCCAAAGGTGAGCCGTCGATGAAGAGGCCTCCCCAGAAGAGTGATGCTGCATCTAACGAGCGCAATGATTCGTGTGTCGACAACATGGATTTGCCCTCTCTTTATGTTCTGTTTGATTCAGATCAATATTATCCCACCTACATGATTCAGTATAAAATGAAATCTAAGGTAGTGTGTTAATTTCTTGAAATGAAGCTCAACTTGAGTTTTTGTTTACCTTATACTCGAGGGTATTCTATCACACTTGCAGTAAAGGATATCTGTTTGCAATAATTTGGCACTTAAAATGTACAAAGCATGGCTTCGTCTCGTCAACCAATAAGGCTTTGATTGGCGGTGATATCTTCACTTTACATACAGAGATGGAAAAATCGCTTCAAGTACTGAACTGCGAAATGATTTTTTGACTCGTTCAAAACTTATTCACAGCAGTCATGTAGCACCTCGATACTATCGCGAAAGCATGTATGGAGAAAACTTCACTGTGGAAAGTGCGTTTGTACGTTGTTTATGCATTCATTTGATGTTTTTTACCTCAGTCGATTGCAAAGCTCTGCTCGGTCTGTCGGAAAACAAAAATTGAGTATTTCGACACTTTCCGTGAAGCAGTCTCCTCTGCATCCTTGAATTTTAGAATAATTCAAATCGTGAAGATGTTTCGGGGGAGTTTTTCTTCTCTAGATCAGTTGGGTGTTTGTGCACTAAAGGAAGCGGTTAATTACATGTAGGTGTTGTCCAACTAAGAATCCAAATCATACAAAAGACTCGCGTTTCAAATCGCATAAGTCAGAATTGGTTTTATACCATGAATTAACCGGAAATGAACACTAGTTTTGTTTCCATTTTCCCATCCGGAGCATAATATTCGCCTTTTGCCCTTTATTTTTGAAACTTTAGTGCGTTGATGAAAGTATGATGGCAAAACCCTTCAGAGTAATTATTTTGGAGTAGGGTGACAAAAAATATTTTGCTTCCGTTTGTCCATCAACGTTTATCGCGACCAAACAAAAAAAAAAAAAGAAAGTGGGAATTCAAAGAAAATCGACCAAGAAACAACAAAGACTCGGTCATGAAACAAATACATGTTTTCCCCACGACATGTTTGACCAACATATAACGAATAAAGAGAATGACGAGTTCATCCCTTTTTCCGAAGAAAGGCCAATTAAGTTGTGTGTTCCTGGACACTGAACGGTTTGTTGCTGCAATATACATTTTTTTTTTGATCGATGATTACAAATGTTATTGATCAAGTTAAAATGGTCGAAGAAACACGCAGTTAACGATGTAAGTGGTCCAAAAAAATTATTTACGAATTGAAATTGGCGTAAACAATCTCGTCATACTTTGGCAAGTTTTGTTTCATCCCCGATTCTGGTAATAGATCTTCTATTAAGTGAAATTGAAAACCCCGCCCTCGCCCAATTTCAAAGTTGTTTTTATGTTATAGCATTTGGTAATAGTGCAAAATGATGAGGACCTTTCAAGTGTATTTCAGTTCAAGTGGTCGTCGTTGCTTGAGACACTGCTAAAACGGTTCAACAATATGGTTTAGGCGTATTGTGTTACTTTACGTGCAGTTACTGTGGCCAGGACTGTGGCTTTTATTGTGTATTTATCCAGTGATCAAATTGAAGGCTTTTGACGTTCCATGTTTTTCGGCCTTAGACCTTAAAAGGACTAGACTGAGTTTTCTTTGCCTATATGACAGAACATGAAGAACAATGCATCAACTAAAGGTCAAACTACGCCTAGATCTATTCTACTTATCGTACATGTATGCAGATTGTTATGGTTTTTCGGGAACAGTGCCTTCAGTATTTTCTTATTCAGTCGGAGATTTACTTTACAAAGTAGACTGACTGAGGAACTGACCAAGTCACGGTCCTGATAGATTCATGTTTCCTTTGAAGAGATGGTGGATTTCTGACGATACTAGATAATTTGGATATCAGTTTAAAGGATATCCTGGCGCTGATCAAAGGTTGTTTAAAAAAGTGAAAAGTCACGAATGGCTTGTTTTGACGGTGGAAACTCAGAAAAAATCGCGTAGTGTCGTAACCAAAACCATTGATGGCAATCGCTTGATTGGATCCCCGATACAGTAGGTTTACAAGTTGCCGAACATGTATCAGCGTAAATAAATTGCTCCACTTGCTTAAGCGAATTGCCGTACATCACATTACAATACGCCATTTCCGAGTTCATGTCTGCCTCCTCTTCAAAGCGAGTCTAAGTGCGAAGTTTTTCTTGTGAAAATTAGTTTTCATTCATATGTAAAGTGGAACTAATTACCATCACAAAAACTTTGCACTTAGACTCGCTTTAAAGAGGAGGCTGACATGAACTCGGAAATAGCCTATTCCTGCCTGGTTACTCATTATGCAGTAGGTTCAAGTGACGTCGAAATACACAGTCGTTTGACCTTTGAAACGCTGTAGATTTTACGATTACTCCTCTCCAGAAGTACGATCGGAAACCAAAACATTTAAGGTCCAAAGAGATTTACGATTTAAGCCAACAATTTTTTTTTTTCAAAAAAATGTTGGGCTTTACCATATCAGACAGCCAAAACATTGAGAGAGGCAGCTGAAGGGTCAAATATGTTCTTCGAACACGATGTTGGACGAAAATACGTGACGTAATATGTTTCGACAATCGCAGTTACCTTTATTATATGGAGGAGAGTGTTTTACTGGGAACTAAACCACTCGTAGATTCCATACGCCACTACATCCGGGACCCGAGTGGCGTATTTTCCGTATGTCACCTTTGTGAGTGTCGTATCGTTCAATGACGTCACGATTCCCGCCTTTTTTATAAAGCCCAGCCGTATTTTTAAAACTTGACTACTTTGAAACACAATAAAATCGGAATTTATCAATATTTAGTATCCATATAATAAAAAGAACATTACACGTTGGCTCGAAGATATGAATTTTATGTTCTCGTGGCAAGAACAATATCTCACTCGTTCGCTTCGCTCACTCGTGAGATATTGTTCTTGCCACTCGAACATAAAATTCATATCTTCTCGCCACCGTGTAATATCCTCTATGTATATGGCTTTTACGAGACTTTTTCAGTTTTTAGCTTGCATTAAGAGCATAGGTGGCCAGAGGTAGTTAAATTAGAGGTCGTTAAAGTGGTACTACGACCAAAAAAAAATTTTGTTTTTCCTTTGGATTTCAAAACTATGTTAACTAAACACTAACTCACCCAAGTTTTAAGTTCTGATTTTAAAAAGACACCTGTTTATTTTAGCTGGAATTTTCTTATTTATTGGTACGCCATTACTACATGTAACTTCAAAATCTTGAGAGAGTTGGGTCGAGGAGAAAATGACGTTAAACACTCACTAGTTTAAGAATGCAATGCGTGTGTACGCGACCTAATTAATATGCAACACGGGAGTTTCGGGCTTTCAAACTTTTCAACCCGTGTTTTGCACATATAATAAATTGCGTTTACACGCTGAAATTTTAAGCTAGTGAGTAAATGACGTCATTTTCTCTAGATCCAACCCTCTGAGGTCCAATCGGCCAGTTTTGAACGTGAGTAATGGCGGACCGTGAAATCCAAAACTTACACTCAAAATAAACAGCCTTTGGATAAAACTCAAAGCTCAAAATTTTGCCAGTTAGGTGTTAAGCGAACACGCTTTGAAAATGTGGAGAGAAAAAAAGGAAATGATGTTTTGATGATAGTACCACTTTAAATTTTGTAGGAAAAATTGGCAAGTATCAGGTATTAATCTTAGAGGGCTTTAATCAGTTTTAAGCGGAATTAATGATTTTTGGTATCTATCTTTAGTTCATGAGGACCTAGGAAAATTTGTATCTTCAATTTCTTGAGAGCTTGAAAACAACAACGAAAACAAAAAGTTAAATTTCCCACCGATGAGTTTAGGGACGCTAAGAAAGCGGATGTGTTGTTACACCACGAGTGCTAGCAATTTTTCATGCAATTTGTCAATCGCAACGCCTCGACGAAACGTATTGATTGTGTATCGTGGGTTGCAAGGGGTAAAATTGGCAACAGCACAACGTGTAGTGACAAAGCCCGTTGCGGAAAGAGCATCGAGTTCTTCATGCAAATTGTCTTGCACCAAGGCTCTTCATAGTGGTGTTCACACGTCCAAGGAAGGAGATGTGGTAGTAAACGTCTCTTCCTATGTTTTTTTGCGTAGCCTGTCGGCCGCAACGCCGTTATAAAACGTATTGAGTGTGTAGCATGTTTTGCAAGGGCTAAAATTGTTAGGACAAATCGCAGCTGCAAAAACCGCTCCAGAAAGAGCCGGGAAATGAGTAGTTTGCATGCAGCTTGGCTTGTTAGGTTATGCAAGACTGGGAAATGGTTCCAGAGTGCATTACTAAAACAATTACATCAAGGCTGTGCAGGGTATTACTTTTTATTAGTGACAAGGTTAAGGGGGATAGGCTGTTTCCAGTTTCACTTCGTCCTCCTTTTTGAAGCTGCTAATCTTACTGCAAACCAGTTTTGTGACGGTCACCACGCTTCGTTGTAAACATCAGTTGCTTTTCATTCACGCGTAGATTTGATTTTAGTCAAAGGCTGACGAAAAATTGGAAACGGCCCACAGATGGCAATAAACCAACAGATCTAAGGTTGTAACTGTACAATCCAAAACCAATTCAATACGGAGAATTGTTGTGTTACCTAATTTGTAGTCATTTCATTGGAATACCCTGTCACTTTTGTGCGGCATAAAAAAAAAGCGTCTTCTCTTGTAGAGTATGTTCACTCACGCGATCAGCACCATTACTTTTTGTTACGAATTACAACAATCCATTTGTATACAAATACGATCACTTCGGGTCACCATCGTGTCTGCCGTTTTTTTGGGACCCCAACGTGGCTAACGTGATGTCATTTGCATGCCTCGTTCTTCAAACAATGCGACTACAAGAAGACAGAGGTGGCAGGGTATTCTTAAATCATTCCAGTCCTTGTCACGGAATGTGATACTTTTGGAACGGCTTCTTGGTTGTAAAGATTCTCTTTTAACCCTTCATAAGAGGTTTCCTTTGAAGAGTTTTGGCCTCCCTGCCTCTCGTACTTTTGGGGCGTGACTTGTCACTTTCAGTGGTGGCACCAGTCCGCAGAAAAGTCACCCTAAAAATTTCACGTTAAAACCTGTAGTTAACCTACCAGTTACAAGATAAAAAATTGAAGGACTGGCTCAATGATTTGGACTTATTGAGACCAGGCTCGCTTTTATTTGCTGGAATTTCCTGTTAAATTTAATTTACTAAGGGCTGTTAAAGATAATTGTTGATCCTAGGTCCTCATTTTGTTTGACCATTTAGTTAGCAAAACTATTTGGCTTTGTAGTAATGTTAAGGAGCATTAGAAGGAAATTAAATGTTACCTTAAGTGAAGATTGCATGGTGTGTAAAGTCTTGAAATTGTGCAATGGTAATGCTCAGGCGTGCCAAGAGGGAAAAGACGGGGCTTATCTTTTCAGGGATCTGTACGGGCGAAGTTCATTCTCTCAATACAACATGGCCAATATTTTTCTCAACCAGTTGGGTAATTGAGATCTTTGATCTTTAAAGCCTTGTGTTCGATTAGATAGTAGAGCAGACTTGGTTGTAATCAAGACGTGACAAGGTAGACTCAAGTATATAACGTGCTGACTCGTAAGGTCTTAGGAACTTGCAACGAAGAGACTGACGAACAGAAAGTCTCCTCGTCGCAAGTTCCCAAGATTTTACTAGTCAGCACGTTCCATACTTGAGTCCACCTTGGCACCTCTTGATTACAACCACGTTATGTTTGATAACATTAAATTTCGCGTTTTGAAAAAGATGTCGTGCGTGTAAGGACGGTCATTGTTGTCCTCTTGCAGTGGAGGTGGGTGAGAGTTCCCCTTTAAATTCTGGGCAGAAAATTTGTTAGTCCGAGAGCAATACAATGTGTAGCACTCTTGTAGTACGCATGAAGGAATAGGGATACCCAGAACATACCTTTTTGTGACAAAGACAGCCCGGATGAAACTTAATAAAGAAGCCTTCAATAAGCGACAAAAAGGTTGAGTCACTAACTCCTTGAAACCGGTCTGTTGTCTTTTTTTTTTGTTATTGGTAGTCACAAATGTGCATACCCCACGGATATTGAGAATTAAGCTCCGATCGGGTGAATTTACTCTCATATTCTTTAGTAATTCCAAACTTCCCTGCCCTGATTAGAACACCCATACTTCTCCCAACCTTTACGATAATGTAACAGCGCGTGAAACCACTCGCCCACCGTGACATACTTCAATCACCTAGATGAAAGCAAACATTTAGTGTGGAATGTTTCCGCCCGCCACAATTGACACAGTATTGAACTATTCGATAAAGTGGACAGATGCTTTTTTCTTGGAGAAAGGCAAGCTTTAAAGGTAAGGAAGATTTTCTGCGTTATTCCTAGATCTTGCTTCGTACTATGTCTTGTGTGTTTCACTGTGAAGATTATTTTGCATAGAACGAATACTCCAAACCAGTTTGTTCAGCCCTTTTGACGTGGAAAGAAAATAAGAACATAGCTTTTAACGGCCAAAAAAAATAAAAAATGAAATCAATTAGTTATCGCCATCAAGGAGACTACGCAGCAGTCCCCCATCCAAGTACTAACCTCATTTGGAGGAGCTTAACTTCAGCTAACACTTGAACTAGAATAAACGATTGTGATCTTTGTGTTAAATTCGCTAATGTATCTTGTCGAACTTTATAACACTTGAAGGAAAAAAAAGCAAACTAACAAAAACCCGGTGTTTATGATGTTTTCATCTCGCAAATTTTGTTGCTGATGGCAAATTGTTTTATTCTCGATCGACACTTCCCAAAAGTTCCTTCTCCTCTCCTTAAAAGCTACATATCAATATTTACTTTTACTTCAATATTTGTTTTGCTTAGAGGAGGCGAACAAAATCTGTACCTTGCTTGGTTCGCATTTTGAGCGTTAAAATAGAATTTCGTACGTCGCATATTTTGAAGTTCCCCATCCAGATACTAACCCCGCCGGAAAGGGGTAAACTTCGGTAAAAGCTGTCAATAGCTTAGAGTACACGCTTAGCTTGTGGTGAAAAAGAAGTTGTAAGTGATCAACATGTTGGCCTTGAAGCCAAATGTTTCTCGATTTCCTTTTATTTTCTTCAATCTTTCTGGGTTTAGTATTTACTGAACCACAAGTCTTCTAAGGGGGTATTTAGCAAAGATATCTACCATGGCACTTTTGGCTAAAATTAGTTTCTCGGCCAAGGGCTACGGTCAAATACCATTTTACTCACGTCCCATGAGGCAAAGCCCAATGGGATATTGAACCTTGGCCCTTGAGGGCGAAGGGTCTAATTGTTTTAGTATCATCCAACTAGTCGAAACAGAAAAGGCAATAATAAAGTTAGCAATTGCAAGTTGAAGAAATATTTATTTGGGAACAAAACGAAAGAAAGCGTCGCACTTTTCGCCACTTGAGGACTATAAAGTCCTCTAGTAGCGTAGCAATGAAAATGCGGGATTTGCATTAGTGAAACGTTTGGTTCCAAGTCACTCTAATAGAGCGAAAATCCTAACCAGAGACAATCCAGTAAGCAAATCAAAACTCGAAGTAATTGCACTTAGCTGACACAAAGCGCGGGAAAATGTGCACGCGCGAGCCACGATTGATTTGTTGAAAAATGGCGCGAGAACTTTGAGCCAATCACTGAGTGAAGTAATGCAAAACTAAGCAATTTGCTAATTACTTTCGACACTCAATTGAAACCCGCTCTACTGAAGTCAAGATTATGGAATTGTAAAATTAAAACTTTGGACTGGACTTTATAACACGCAATTACGGAATTTTAGATTTTTGAGCATTGAGAGAAATGGAGTACAGATGTTGTCTTCTTGTCTTCGCCACGGCATATTTAAACAGTTTTCTAGAAACAAGTGTCATTTTGTCTTCGCCACGGCAGATTTAAACAGTTTGCAAGGAACTAAACCAGGATGACGGAACAGGACTTCAAATACAGATGGATGTCAAGGATGATAACTTGTTGAACTGTGATTTGGAATAAGTTTTTCGGATGATTTAAGGCTGATCTTGTAATTTTTGGATGAACGGAGTTAAGGAAGCAAGTAAAACTGTGGGATTTGAATATAGTCTCCTCAAAAAATAAATAAATAAATAAATAAATAAAAAAACCCTTATCCTGATAACCCGCTGATAGGGCTCCGTTGTTTGCATTTGCAAAGTGAGTAACATTAATAAAGAGTTTTTACAACAAACAACTTCAAGTTTCATTACAGATTTATCTTTCTGGTAAAGTTTCACCATTTTTCGAAGTTTACCTGTAGTTGACGTTCACTGTAACTGGACAATTTGTGTTAACTGTTTGCGCATTCCACGGATACGCCCTTGTAGGCGTCTTGTTTAAAGAATGTTTGACAAGTACGGTTCTTCTCCTTAATCTTTCCATCTAACCCACTCCCTTGCTTTTCTGTTACCATCATTGAATGGGGGAGAGGGAAAAAGAAAAATGGAATAAATGTTTCATTATCGTGGTCTTTCCATTAGTGTCTCACCTTTTGTCGCCCATTGTTGGAATGTAGACACCATCAGTAGCCCGAGCCCGAGTCTTGCTTGCCACTTATGTAGGGTTTAATGAAACTTTTTTTTCCTGCGATGTTGGTTTAAGCCTAAAAAACTTTGTATAGGGGAGAGAGGCATGGTAGAATATTACCTTCCCAATCAAAAAACATTTTGTTAATGACTTATCGGTGATAGAGTTCAATAGACCAAATCGGCTAACTCAATGTTGCGCCCAATTCAAAATTAATTATTTGTGTATTGTACTTGCATTATAATTTAACATTCACATTTAAATGATATGGAAATACCTGGAACAAAACGTTTTATTCCCAAAGGGTTTGAACTGGGTACATTGAGTTGGCCGATATGGTCTATTACTGGGAACCACAGAAGATAAATCTGGTTGGTCAAAGCAGGGAATTCAGATCAAACGCCCCAATACAGCCAGCTTCCGCAATTGAGAACGACTTCCCGCCGGCAAGTGATAATAGGGAGCATACGCAACAGGACGGTTGGAAGACTCAGGACAGCAGAATGACAAGAAATGTCGCGTAAGATTGGAAATGCACAGTCTCGCGCGACATTTTTTTTATCATTCTGCCGTCCTGAGTTGTCCAGCCGTCCTGTTGCGGAAGCTCCCTCCTATTGATTGAGGCAAAAACCGGGAATTTATGCGGGAAGACCGCTTAGTATCATGTCCACGCTGGGACGAGAATGCTGCCAAGTAAAATTCAAAGAATTACGATGCGCTAATAAAGTTGCAATGAAAATACTTGTGCGGAGCATCATTTATGAACACCCTTCAAGCAAGTGCGACAAGGAAACCCAAACAGGAACTACCCATGCTCACATTCCGTCTCCTTATGTTTTCTATACTGCATGATGACAATTAAGCTGGCAATTATTTTAGAGAGCTGACCATTCACCTACCAGAGGAATATATTTACATATAATTTCGGATTAAGTGAAGCTATGATCCTCGCAGTTATGGACTCAATTTTAGCAATTGTGTAGAAAAGCCTAAAAATTTCAGGTTTTCAACGGGATTTGAACCCGTGACCTCGCGATACCGATGCAACGTTCTAACCAACTGACCTATGAAGCCACTGACGTTGGGAGCTGGTCATTTGTGGGTTATAATGTTCCCGTGAGGAATGAATCAACGATGAAATGATATAGGAAATAGATCATATATGAACTGCGGATATGTAATCAAGTGAAGCTATGATCCTCTCAGTTATGAACGCAATTTTGCAAATCCGTAAAGAAGCCTGAAATTTTCAGTCGATTAATAACATTATTGATCGCTACCTCGCATTTACTCGCCATGGCTGTAATCCCCCGGCTTCTGTCTCTGACGCTACACGTACCTTTTGCTTTAACTTACCTTGCATTGGTCCTTTTTCTATTATCACGCAGAAAAAGGTTGCCAAACGTTATTGTAATAATATTGATCTTAAGTTCGTTTTCTCATCCTTTAAAATCGGCAACATGTTCAGTGTGAAGGATCCTGTCCCTGGTGGGCTCCGTGCGGGTGTGGTATACAAGTTTTTGTGTGCGGGCTGTAGTGCCTGCTATGCCGGCGAAACTACCCGGCATTTTTCCACGTGCGTACGTTAGCACATTTTCAGTGATAGGACCTCGCACATTTTTAAACATTTACAAAATTCTGAGCATTGCCGAACTTTGTGCTCTAATGACTGTTTCAGCGTCCTAGATCACGCTTCTACCACCTTCCAACTTAAGATAAAAAGAAGCCATTCATATTCAATGGGAGAAACCTACACTTAATCATCAACTTCATCATGTTAATTTAAAACTTTCATTGTAATATTTTACATTGCCATGTTTCCTTTTGTTCTTATAGTTAATTAGCATTTTGGTTCACACTATATATTCAACTCTGTACTTTGTAGTTTAAACTGAAGATGACAGAAGTTTCTGTTTAAAAGTGTTGTGTTGTTTCTCAAAATATCGATATGTCTGCTTCTATCTAGACCAAATGGAAGAATGCTTAATCAGTTTCAGTTGTATTCTCGGTTTTCACATGACGTCACGACCGCCATGTTGGTGCCCAAAACAAAGAAAAGGCGGCCATGTTGGTGCCCCGACCAAATCCTCCGGGAATTTAACTCTATTATTATGCAAACGCTTCCTTTTGTTTTCGTTGAAAAACATGGCTGTTGATCACGTGAGTGAAAACCAGCAATTGTGATGACCAGTATCTAACCACGACGGGAGATTTTATTCAAAGGAAATGAACAATTTTCATACAGAAACATGATAGACCCTTCTTGCGGAAAATATCTGTGATAAATTCGGTTCCACTCACTCAGAAAGCAAAAGCTGAGTCCAAGAAGACAGAACATATCATAGAATCAAGATTCACTTTTACCTTTTACCTTAAGATTTTAATTGTACAGATTTCTCGGTTACTTGATCCTATCCATTGGAAGAGCCTTGTACACAAGGATGTCTACCAGGATCTGCACACCGGCTAGTATTGAGACAATGGACACTAAAATAGCCATTGAATGGTCCAAATACCACAGATCCGTGTGGACGAGAATAAAAGCACAGTCACTGATGAGTAATCCCACCATGAGAGCCCCTGAAAGTCCGGAGTCTAATGAACTAGCCAACATTGCTGAACTATTTATCTTCATTGATATGTAACCCTGAAGAGCCGCTAGAGTGAAATACAAAATGCTACCTATTGAAAGAATTGCCGCTACGCCATAGGATATATCGGGTTGGTCTTTTAGAATGATTTTCTTAATGGACAATGCGGTTGTCAACGTTCCACTTGAAAGGAATGACACCGCAAACACTAAGCAGGCAAGTCTCTCTTTTTTGAATCCCAAATTGCCGCTCTGTGTGCCTTTAAATCTCCATAGTAGAACTAATGAGCAGATAAAAGCATTCCCCGTGTCAAAAGACAGAGCAAGGGCAGACGAACTATTAAATGAGTTCGATGACTTGAAAGAAGCAATTGTTATTCCAAGTGAAACCACAATGCAAATCACTGTCACCCATATCGCTGCCTTTCTCCATTGTTTCAGCGTTCGTTCGGGAAGTCGTCTTTTGGATTTGTCTTTCGATATGTTGTCGTCCATCGTAGAAATGCAGGGTGTATGACCCACTTTTTGTTTTTCGATTTCACCCTTATCTGGAGAAATTTCGGCGACAAAATTTCCAGAAAGCTTCGGCGTGAGATTACGGACATGAGAGGGATGCAATGTTTGCTCTGAAACCGAAAAAGTCTCAGTATGTTTGTCCTCGTCGCCGTCAAGTTCACCCTCACTTCGTTGACACGGAATATTCATCAAACAGGACTTATTTCAGTTCGACTGCGCGTCAAATCAATTTCTTGTAGAAACAAGCCAAATTTGCTGTTGGGTATATGGAGTGTTCTAGACAACGACAAGCTTGGCTGATCATGCAAGTTGAAAAGAGTCACAGTGAGGTTGGAATCGAGAAAAAAAAGTCTTTAACGTATTGTGTTTGACTGAATAGATGTTTGTGTTATATTACATGTGTCACTGATTACATTATTCAATTATGGGAGGGGTTTTATCATCAGCGAGAATTGATACACTGATTCTCAGCCTGCTTCGTTTGAATGAAAAGGACAGATAAAATGGATACCAGTTAAGGATTACTTAATATTTTATCATTCTTCTAAAAGTTATCGATGTATTTGAAATTTAATGGTCTCATTCTTTCAAATGTTTTGAGACTTAAAAGTCTAAGGGTTGCTTGAGAAAAAAATAAGTATGCACTTGATGTTCACTGCTGAATTTACACAATGAAACACAACTCATTTAGCACACAATTTAAATTGTCTGCGGTTTTGGTAGTATGGATAAGTATGCATTTTCTAGCACATAAATTATAAATGCACATTGTTATGCGTCGCTTGAACTCAATGAAGGCAGAGTAGATCTAAAAATAATGAAACTTCTGTTTTGCCTTATACATTGGTATATCAATAGTTTCCCGCAAGGTGAGACATTTGAACTTAACTTTTAAACTGGAAAATTAATGAAACGGGAAGGTTGGTTAAAGACTACAATCAGTAATCGAGTAATTCTGATCATCTCAGCTGTACATTTTAGCGGTTTTCAATTGAGTGTCGAAAGTCACTTAGCGAATTGCTTTGTTTTTGCATTACTTCACTCAGTGATTGGCTCAAAGTTCTTGCGCCACTTTTTCAACCAATCAGAAGTGAAACCAAAACCAATCGTGGCTCGCGTGTGCATATTTTCCCGCGCTTTGTGTCGGCTGCATGTAATTACTTCGAGTTTTGATTGGTTTAATGGGTTTTCTCCGTCCTTTTTGATTGGCCAAAGTAATTACTTTGGTTTTGGTTTTACGACACTCGATTGAAACTCACTCTGATTGTATTGCATGAAAAGTGCGTTTGTTTACCCGGAGTCTTTATCCTCCATACTTAACCCTCTGAGTCAACACTTTGTCGTATCTTTCTATTTTTGGAAGCCCCTCCCAGGGGGGGGGCTTCATTGGGTGTTTTTACAATACCAATCATAAGAGACCTATGGTCAACCATTCATTACCTCACATGCATACGTACAAGGAATGCGTAAAGGTAATGCTTTAGTCGTCCTCCCTTTCACAACCATTTCCCAGGTCTTTCTCAGGTTCAACTTCATTGAATTATTCAGCAGCCCATTGAAGAACAATAATGTAATGGGCTCCTGCTATTTATTTATTCTATTATGAACGTACATTGTAACCATAACCATTAAAATTTTCTCAAATTTGATTGGTGCACTAACTACTTTATTTTCACCAATTATTGTGTAGGGTTGAAATCGGACAGTGAAATCGGACATTTGGGTGTAATTGGATACCTGAAGTCGGACAGTTACATCAGCCAATCGTATTAAGTGCACTCAGCTTAATCCACCAATCACAGAATTTATCACAATAACCATAGCAACAACCACTTACCCTACCAAACTGGGGATTTTCCAAAATGGACAAATTGGTAACATTAGACAGTGAAAAAGGAATGCATTAATTTTGTTTGCTCGGAAATGGTAGTGGTTATGATTTATTGCTAACAGGACTTCGCGCCGTCCAGTTCGGTCTGTAATCATACTTGTGATTAAACAAAACGGACCCGCGCTACGCGGTCGTCCGATTTTGTTAATCACTTGTATGATTGGAGGACGCGGGAAGTCCTGTTACCATTATTAATCATACGCGAAAGACTTCGGTAGAACTTTTTATCATAATTGCCTTAAAAAGAAGTTACTTAAGTTTGCTATATCTTATTTGAATACTTGTCCTTAGTCTTTTTTAATCTTAATCTTTATTCTTTTAGTTTTTGGAAATCTCAACAAAGAAAAAAATCCGAGTCAGCTTCTCGCTGAGATGTGACTCACTTATGTCGGAATGAACCAATTAGCGCCTTTTTTCCAACCAACAATTTATCAGTTTTTGTTGCAACTAAGATGCGGTACATAGTTAAAGTGCGAAAATAGGACAGTTACATCAGTCAATCATATTAAGTGCACTCAGCTTAATCCACCAATCACAGACAATTGAGAGAAGTGATCCTCGCACTTAACTGGACAATTTAAGCAATGGTCTCTAATAGACACTTGAAAACTTTCAGGTCACAGTGTCTAAAGAGACTATTGCTTAAGATTTCTCGTAAAAAACAAGTGAGAAAATGAAGACGCTTGGACCGTTTCCACGCTTTATTGTTGTATTGTAACCTATTGTCATTGGATTGATAAGCAAATGTACTTTAGCCTTTCATTATGTTAAAATTGTATATATTTTCATATATGGAATATTTACGAAATTGAACTTGAATTTGAAAATGACCGTAGAAAGGTCGAAACGTCGCCATTTATATCCCTTGTTTTTATAGTAACTGTTTATCTGTGAACTTCCTGAGGTGCTGATCGAAAAAATAAGGTACGCAATGCGTACATGTGTCTACTGAAAAATCTTATAGCGAAACAAATAAGAATGAAAGAAATGTTTATGCACTGATCTGGACGAAGAGACAATGGCTTAAATTGACCAGATAAGCTTGAGGATCAATTCACTCTTTCGACAAGTAATGAAAGCATGGTTAGCTAAATCAAAGTGCTTCTTGGTTGTTGTTGTAAGTGAAATTATTAACCATGGATAATGGACAATGTGATGCATGGTATTGAGTGAAGACATGACAGGTTAATCGTATTTTCAGGGTAAGGAATTATTTGCTGTCACATTATTGACAAGAATTGTTTGTTTTTTCGTCGACTGCAAAACGTTTTTAACATGATTCTCGATATGGTTCGCAGCTTCTACGACATTTGTTGACTTTGCACTGACGTTCTTTCCCTTTTTCTTATTGTTGATCTACAACCCCAGTAAGGACCCTGGGAAAGAGGTTGCAACTATCGGAAGTTAGACCTAATATGGCGTAAAGATTTCGCAGATTCACCACGATTTCTTACTCCGAACTCTCAATCCCGATCCGTCCTTTCAGTTTGGAGGCTGTACACTAAATGACAGAAATCGCTAGGGGTTTGATCTGACAGCTGCACTGTGACGCTGGCTCCGGTTATGATCGGCATTTGACAGCTGCAACCGGTGGAGGTTTGACGTTGACAAACGATGGAGAGGTCGTGTCTTCCGGTATACCGGAATAACGTGACGAAGAACATTGATCACTGCAAGCCGTGGATGAAGACTGCCTTGACGTACTAGCGGTGTGATGTGAAGTACCTGGATACGATGATGAACTACTAGTGTTCCATTGGTAGGTTCGACGAAGATTATTTCGATCTGTAGACGGCATTTGAAGTTGAAGAAAAACTAAGGACTTGAAGCTACCGGTGATGGCGCACTGGAATAAAAGGAAAACAGGCACTAGACTAGAGGCATTCGTATTACCAACATTTGCTGACTGCGCTGACGTCCACAGGCTATATATGCGCTGGTTGATACTGGAAGATAGTAAAAGAACGGAAAATCTATGTTCGGCTGGAAGAATCTGTTTTCGGATACTCCTTCAAATGCGAGCACGCCCTAACACACAACTCACAACATACTTTGCGGATGACATTTTTCAAACAAGGCCTATTAGCTGCTGTAGGGAACGAGCAGAGAGCTTCATTGTAACTCTTTGCTGGCTTCTGAAGCAACATCATCATCGGCAATGAGTCTAACCTTGGAAGTCTGACAGAACTGTGAATAAAATAATTCCTTCCTAACATCCAAATGTCTATTCACGGTGCAGAGGAAGACCAACTGTAGCTTTTGCATGCACAGGGAGCAGTTTCCCTAAAAGAATTATTCACAATAGTTGGGCTATGAAACTCGCGGTTATGGGCGCAATTTTTGGAATTGCGTAGAGAAGCCTGGAAAATTCAGGACTTGAACAGCCCGGGGCTTTGAACCCGCTGACCTCGTAATGCTGCTGCGACGCTCTAACCACTGAGCTATGAAGCAACTGATGTTGGGAGCTGGTCATTTGTGGGTCAGTACATATCGCTGAACTCTTCAATATTTTTTTACAAGCTGATTGTACAGACCCTATGCAGTACATTAAATCAACACCATCAAACAGTTTTCACTTTCCTCCAGTAACCCAAGTATTTACATTATTTGGCGGGCTAAAAGAGAATAAGGCGTCCCTCGATGTTATCTTCACTGAAACATATAATAATGAGCCAGGGGAAGTTCCTGAAATCTTTAAATATCAAAGATTACCCCAATATTTAAAAATGGTAGCTGTATTCAATCTAGGAAATTACAGGTCAATAACATTCATTTCTTCATTTAGTAAAGTGCAGGAAAGACTGTCATATGCCCAACTTGTGTCCTATCTGGGGAACGAATGTCTACTTTTTAACATTCAGTTTGGTTTTCGAAAGGGATACTCCACTGGAT
>NC_090884.1:36676275-36683775 GCF_036669925.1 Montipora capricornis
CTTGGATCCTTTGCAGGGGGTCTGCGATAGCTGGACTGGCCCTTGGTATAAGATCCAACAAGAACTTTGGCAACGAACATGAATTGAGAAAATCTGTTGCATCGAGGGGCGTAACAGTCGCTATACGAAGAATTCAATGCGAAATAGCTCCCCTCTCCGTACATGGTCCCGGTCTTTCCGTGCAGACGCCAGTCGAAATTCTGCTTGCAGATAGCTTCTACAGCATTTGGGCTTGTTCCATGAAACAGTCTCTTCTCGTTAATCGATGCTTTCCTTTGTGCTGACATGTTTTCCTTTTTCCTAAGAAGTAAAGGACAGGCCAAAAAACGATCATTAGGTTTTTCAGTGCCTTTACATAGATTTAGAAGAAACTGCCACAGACTGTAAGCTGAACTGATATCGACCGGTGTTACTCCAGGGACGTAGAACCAAAGTGGTACAAGAGGCAAAATAGAGCAGCAATAGGAACCCGTTCATTAAGTGTTCATTTTTTTACGGTGTAAAAGGTTAATGTTGAGGTCCGAGTCTAACTTTCCACGCATACCCTGATTTTAGGAGACAGGATTGTTACTTGCCGCAACGTACCACCACACGACCGTTCGGTCACAAAGTTCTTATTTATATAGATTTAGCTAAGCCTAAAAGTGGAGCTCCCGGTTAAATATTGTTACAATAAGTTAACCTGCCTCGAGCCTGCGATCCAATGGAAACCCAGTAACGGTCAACTTTAATAAAAGCTAAACTTTATGAGCTCTAAACTGGAGCCCGCGATATGCTCACGTGATACTGACCAGCGGATACCTTGTTTTGACAAGTATCAGTTGACCATAACATGGATATCCAATATCAAAGATGTACACTGTAAACTAGCTAGAGTATGGCCGCCTCTAAACTTGAGCCCTCGATATGGTCACGTGATATTGGTCACATTGGCATACATGGATGGGTGGACAGTCGTACAATGACCAAAACCAAATTATCTTGCATATTTTCTTACCCATGGTGCTCCGCTATAATTTACCTGTAAGAATTTTGGGAGTCCATATTCACACTTGGCAGGGCTGGTATTTCTTGAAAAGATATTATTATGGTTTATCAATGCTCAATTCCTACCATTTTATAGCGTCTGCGTTTTACATTCAAACTGGGCTTATTCAAAAACCTCATTTTTCTAACGAAGGACATTCTAGCCTTAGGTTCTTTATCGGCTACTTCTGACCAGAAATGAAAATGCAAGAAATATTTTATTTTCGTTTTAGATAAACCGGTTGCACAGCATCTGGTAAACATCTCTCCCCTCTATTACCCAAATTTGACCAAAAATCCCAAGGAAGGTATTTTTCTAAAGCAGGAAAGGAAAGGAAAGGAAAGTAACTTTATCTAAGTGTCTAGTTGTTCTAGCGCTGGAGCACTAATTGGGGACACTGTACTAAACTGAAATTAACAATTAACGTAAATCAGTGTGACGCAGTGTGGCCCGGTTCAACTCCCCAGCTGCACTTGTAAATAGCAAACAGGTTTTAAACCGGCAAGTTCGGATATTTAACAGATGTTGTTGTTGTTGTGTTCTGTTGTTTCGTTGATTGTTTCATTGGCCCTGAAAAGCCCCTATGGGGAGCGGTCAATTAAGTATGTATTGTATTATATTATAAATGTTGGTTTGTGAGGAGAGGGGAAACCGGAGTACCCGGAGGAAACCTCTTAGTGTAGAGTAGAGAACCAAAACACTCAACCCACATACGACGCCGGCCGAGTCTGGGAATCGACCCCGGGCCACATTGGTGGCACCACTGCGCCATCCCTGCACCCCCGAAGCCGACGAATCCGCAACAATATCCCCAGTCCTGTAAGTTCGATAGTTGTGCCAAAGTGCTTCAACTTAGACCTAGAAAATCCGGATCCATTGCCTTGAGAAAAGAACATGGGAAAATTACCTCTCATACTTCTCCCACATAAACGGGTTTTGAACACGTTCAATCCTTAAAATCTCCACACTTTTTTTGATCGACTTCGTGAACAGTTTCTTCACTTCTTTAAATTCATCCGATCTAGGGGACAGTTGAACACGTTCATATTGCATCTCGGATGACATTGAAGACCAATGAGCGGGCAGCTGTTTAGAGGGTAACATGGTTTTAGACCTATCAAGGAAAAAATATGAACATTTTTAGTAACGCCTTCCTTTCCATCATTCACGATAAGCTCAAATGAGCATCATTATGCAAGTGGCCAGAATTTCCCTCGATTGTTCTCAGTTGAAAATTAAAAAGAGGAAAGCACCTCCTTCGAGTTTGTTCTGAATGGTAAGGCAATGGCTCACTGCTTTTTTTTTCTTTTTCCAGTTTCTTCACTTCTTTAAATTCATCCGATCTAGGGGACAGTTGAACACGTTCATATTGCATCTCGGATGACATTGAAGACCAATGAGCGGGCAGCTGTTTAGAGGGTAACATGGTTTTAGACCTATCAAGGAAAAAATATGAACATTTTTAGTAACGCCTTCCTTTCCATCATTCACGATAAGCTCAAATGAGCATCATTATGCAAGTAGCCAGAATTTCCCTCGATCGTTCTCAGTTGAAAATTAAAAAGAGGAAAGCACCTCCTCCGAGTTTGTTCTGAATGGTAAGGCAATGGCTCACTGCTTTTTTTTTCTTTTTCCAGTTTCTTCACTTCTTTAAATTCATCCGATCTAGGGGACAGTTGAACACGTTCATATTGCATCTCGGATGACATTGAAGACCAATGAGCGGGCAGCTGTTTAGAGGGTAACATGGTTTTAGACCTATCAAGGAAAAAATATGAACATTTTTAGTAATGCCTTCCTTTCCATCATTCACGATAAGCTCAAATGAGCATCATTATGCAAGTAGCCAGAATTTCCCTCGATCGTTCTCAGTTGAAAATTAAAAAGAGGAAAGCACCTCCTTCGAGTTTGTTCTGAATGGTAAGGCAATGGCTCACTGCTTTTTTTTTCTTTTTCCAGTTTCTTCACTTCTTTAAATTCATCCGATCTAGGGGACAGTTGAACACGTTCATATTGCATCTCGGATGACATTGAAGACCAATGAGCGGGCAGCTGTTTAGAGGGTAACATGGTTTTAGACCTATCAAGGAAAAAATATGAACATTTTTAGTAACGCCTTCCTTTCCATCATTCACGATAAGCTCAAATGAGCATCATTATGCAAGTAGCCAGAATTTCCCTCGATTGTTCTCAGTTGAAAATTAAAAAGAGGAAAGCACCCCTTCCGAGTTTGTCCTGAATGGTAAGGCAATGGCTTACTGCTTTTTTTTTCTTTTTCCGGTAATTTCAAAACTGCTCTAAGAGTAATCATGTGATTTATTTCTAGTTATACAAGAACAATTTCGGTCACGTTTAGTTACTATAGTTTCATGCAGCGATGCTCTCTCATGCAGCAATGCTTTCTCAAATTTCATCATGCTGACTTCGTGCCTCTTAGAACTTAATCAATTTTAAAACTGCATTGTAATCTTGAAGGTCGGTAGGATTTGTATTCGTCTGCAAGTAAAATATTTTTTAGTACTTTTAGTGTAGTTAAATGCACCGTACACGTCTAAATCAGTTCGGATGTAATTTCATCGTGACAAGTATGAGGAAAGTCTTTCTGTTAACCGAATAGACTCATTTAGCGATCTCCACAAACACGGGAATATATAATTAAGCTTAAAACTAATTTTCAGTTGCTTGTGCCAGTCGGTGAATTTTCATTACAAACTATGACAAACGCACAATGGGTGTGGACATCTGTGTTTTGGGGTGTAATTGAAACAGAAAGAAATGTTGATATAGAATTTTGGATAAGTACCTTACTTGATGTTCAAAATGTCTAGTTATCGTTTGTAACCCTCTGATTGTTACAGAGATGCTAATGGCTGTTTCCGAAAAATGATATTTTTGCTAAAAAAATGTGGGCGAGCCATGAATCATCGTTTTCGGTTTGATGAGAGTGCCGGCGTTTTTGCTTATGTTTATGGTTTAGAATTTATACACCGCACATATCAAAAAGTCTAATGGTAGTTTACAATTTTTTTTCTAGGGTGAGATCGGAAGGATATCATACGTATTATTTATTTATTGCAATCTGAGATCCGCTGTTTTCTTTTTAGAGTTGTCTTAACAATACCATATTTATACTGCTACGTTCCTTTTCCACCACTGTCCAGGCATGCGAACTGTTCACTTCCGGTTTCCGTCTGTGGCTGCTGGCGTGGCGTGGACGCCAGTGAATCTAAAATCTACTCGTCACAATACCATTCGTGGCCAAAACATAAAAGAGCAACCTTCGATTTACGCACGCGTATTGAAATAATCAATAGCCCCGCTCGCGTGTTCAAATGATCAATATTCCCGAGATATAATATTCCCCCACCGACGCGAGCTACAACCTAACTGCATGCCACAGCGCATTTGGTGGGATCCTGCCCTCTATAGGGATATTATTACCTAATTGCTTTATTTATTATTGAGAGATATTTTTTCTACTTTTAAGAAAATTGCAGGGAGCTATGCTCGAACAGAGATAATTCTGAAATCACCATGAAAAACGACATCGCCAACCTTGTCATATATTTGAACAGTACCTCTTCATCACTTGGATATCATCTCTGGATACAAATTTCTCAGGTCGTCGTCTTACGCTTCTTGTGGTACCGTATTTCACGTTTGTTTGACTCATGTCGGATTCTGGAAAAAACTTCATTCTGTAATCTTGGTCAGCAATCCGAAACCTGAATCCATGTCGTTTGTTTAAAAAGGCGTCCTCTAAAGCTTGCTGTAGATCTCTCCCCTACAGTCATACAAAAGCATTCAGTGTGTACATAGGTTCTATTTGGCAGTCCGTAGCTTTTCCAATACTAGTAATGCTAGTGTGCCAAGTACATGATCCTGGCACTTAACTGGACAAATTATACAATTTAAGTTTATTTAGCTGAGTAAGTCAACGGCGATCAATACTGGAAATTCTTGGTTTTCACGTGACTCATCAAATTAAGAAATAAGCAATTTCCTTTTGAGATTTTAGTACCAGGAAGAGTTACGTTGGCCGTGTAGCACTCATATTTTAACAGACTTATTTGATTAGAGTGTAATGTGAAGTACTAGTTTTCTACCCCATATGAACCATGTGAGCGTTAGCCCTACTAATGGAAATGGGCCCACACAAGGACAGGGAAAAACTCTGATCAGGGTGGGAATTGAACCCACGACTTCCGGGTCAGATCACCGCTGCTCTACCGACTGAGCTACAAGGTCAGACGGGAGCAGGTTGTGGGAACTGAAGATGTTAAAGTCACGGCGATTTCCATTCCATTCCAAGCCAATTCCATTAGTACGGCTAACGCTCACATGGTTCATATGGAATACAAAACTAGTACTTCACATTACACTCTAATCAGTTAAGTCTGTTGAAATATAAGTGCTACACGGTCAACGTTTGTAAAAAACGTAACCTTTCCTTGTACTTGTACATGTTCATTGCCGTGACTTTAACGTCTTCAGTTGCCATCTGACCTTGTAGCTCAGTCGGTAGAGCAAAGGTGATCTATCTCGAAGGTCGTGGGTTTAATTCCCACCCTGTACTGGTCAGAGTTTTCCTATGTCCTTGTGTGGGCCCATTTCCATTTGTAGGGCTAACGCTCACATGGTTCATGTGGGGTACAAAACTAGTACTTCACATTACACTCTAATCAGTTACGTCTTTTGAGATTTTAGTTTAGTTAGTTATTAGAACAGCTGAAGACTTATCTTTTCACAAATGTTCAGTTTGATATGGTTTTTGGTCTTCCGATAAAGCAACGTTGAATTTCTAAGCTTTTGCGTGACACGAAAATTAAAATGGCGACCGAAAATAATGTCACGTAGGTTAAAAAAAGTGACTTATCCGCTAAGATTTTGCAATCCGAACAAACCTTGTGTGAATAATTAGTAAATAAACCCCTTCTGGCGGCTGGTATGTAGGCTGATAATGTCCACGGCTCAGAGATTGTCCAAATATGAATTTTGAGGCTGCGGCTGGACTTTTCCTCTCCTTCGAACAGTTGGTTTATTTTATGGTTAGTAAACACAGTACATTAAATTCTCTACTCTCTTAACAAAAGTGTGCTTATAACTTTCTTCACCTTCAAACACGTTGACAGCATGTTTTGTCGACTTTCTTGTATATTCCGGAACAGCATTACCCTGGGTGCCAGAGGAATTTTTTTTTTCAAGGTCGGGGAGAACGCTCAGCGATTCCAAATCAACGGTTGAGTTCGAAAAACAAGTGCCTCTGGTCGCACGTCCCCAGAACTTCATTTCCATGTCATCAAATTGGGACAGAATTTGTCCTAGTTCGCTGATTGGACATTACGTTCGAAGGAGTTTCTGATTGAAAAAATCGAAAAACCGGTTCTCAACAGCTGTTGCGACAAGCAGCGTTCCGTGTCTTCGGCCCGAGAGGAAAAAGACAGACTGTTTTGATGTTCCGTGTGCTGCTTCAGTGCTTTCACGCACTATAACGGCTTTGACAACGGTGAAAAGATCCATTTTAATTAATTTGCAGTTAAATTATTTTTCTTATCGATTCGGGTATGAGAGCGCTTGTAGATACTCGAGCTCGTTTGAGAACGGTCGGGCGAATTAACTAAAAAAGTTGAATTCTTCAACATTTGTTGCAATAAACTGTGTCTGGGAACGGAGGACTTATGGACGAATAATGGTAGGGACAGACAAAAGGTTCTTGCATTTCGAAGTCTTCCATTCTGCAATATAGACAGTGATCTCTCGCTCTTTGCTATTACAGTATCCTGTTTGAAACACGCTCAGCAATGAAGTTTGGCTCTGAGGGAAAAGAAATTTCATCAAATAAATCAAGCTTACGCACCTAAAATCAATAGAACATCGTTAACATTGCTCCAAAAGCCAACCTCGTTTCTAGGGTCTTCTCGGCTTTCAATATGGCGGCGGGTCTTGAGAAGACCCTGGCACACAGCGGATCACGTGATCACAATTTGTCCATCGAGGATGGACAAATCAACCTCGTACCCAGGGTCTTCTCGGCTTTCAATATGGCGGCGGGTCTTGAGAAGACCCTGGCACACAGTGAACTAAAAAGATCGCTGATTGGTGCTTTTCTCACATGAACTCTAATTGGTTTAATGTCGAAAGAAAGATGGCGGCTAGTGAGGAGAGGCAGAAGAAGAAAAGAATTCGTGTTTAAATCACTTTCAAAATTGTAGCTGTTCCGTAAGAAGCAGCCGCAAATTAACAAGCATAACAGTCAAAAATAATTCGCCGTTTTTTCACGTTGCACGGTGATCTACATCAGGCCTCGATTCCAATTAAAGCTACTTTGGCTTTTCACGACCTCTGGCATAGCGATCGCTCTATATATAGAAGGATATAATGGTGTTTGAAAGACGTAACGGTAATTAAGTGATTTTATTTCGTAGGTACCTTTACGTTTTGGTTCATTTTGGCATCTCACAATTGTAACTCCC
>NC_090884.1:36688775-36691275 GCF_036669925.1 Montipora capricornis
ATTGAAGTCATTAGCGAATTGACAGGTCAATAAGACTATAATGATAAGCCTTACAATTATTTTCAAGAATAATAATTATTGATAAGACTTCACAATCTTAAATAACTCTCTTGGAAAATTACAAGATGACATGCACTTTGGGGTGAGGAGATTAATATTTCTTATTAATGAAAGTAAAAGGCAATGATGAAAACCGACCGAGCTAGATCTCTCTGTGCACCATGCACTTGTGGAAGAGATAGGAAAGAATATGGATTGCTGCAGCTGCAGGTCTATTGAAATAAAACACAGGTCAATTTCCACAGGTGAGTGTACATGTCACCGTGCTGCAGACAAATAAACAACACCAAAAGTGTCTGCTAGCGCTAATCACTCAACAAAAATATTGATTCAGGTCTCGGGGAAACTTTTGGCTTAGTTGTTGATTATTGGGGCAGCGACCTCTAGTCTTGACCTGTATTTAACATACCCGCCTTCATTGCAGCTGTCACACGAGTCAACAGAACCACATACAACTGCTAAATCAACCACATCAATAATCTATGAACCCTGTTGCACAATTTTATAATTTGTAACACAATCTGACATGGTGAAAACATTGAACAACAGTAACAATACTCGCGTCACGGAATTACAATTATGAGACGCCAAAATGAACCAAAACGTAAAGGTACGTACGAAATAAAATCACTTAATTACCGTTACGTCTTTCAAACACCATTATATCCTTCTATATATAGAGCGATCGCTATGCTAGAGGTCGTGAAAAGCCAACGTAGTTTTAATTGGAATCGAGGCCTGATGTAGATCATCTACAACGTGAAAAAACGGTGAATTATTTTTGACTGTTATGCTTGTTAATTTGCAGCTGCTTCTTACGGAACAGTTACAATTTTGAAAATGATTTAAACACGAATTCTGTTCTTCTTCTGGCTTTCCTCACTAGCCGCCATCTTTCTTTCGATATTAAACCAATCAGAGTTCATGTGAGAAAAGCACCAATTACCGATATTTTAGTTCACTGTGTGCCAGGGTCTTCTCAAGACCCGCCGCCATATTGAAAGCCGAGAAGACCCTGGGAACGAGGTTGCTCCAAAAGCTGTTGAAATGAATGACTACCGAAATGAATAGCCAGCACTGTAATCGCAATTTTCAGGAATGTTTGTAAATGATGCACTTCATTGCGTCACGTGGGAAGCAGTCTCAGCTTGGCAGCCAAAACTGGTTTGACGAGAAATCTGAGCTGTCTCTTCGCATTGAAATGAGTTTCTGGGGTCGTGCGACCAAAGGCTTTTTTTTTTCGTCCTCCACCGTTGATTTGGAATCGCTGAGCATTAATTCTCTCCGATCCGACCTGGCACCCAGGGTAGAACAGCATTTGCGACCAGCTTTTAATGTTACAGTCACTAGACTCCAGAAAGCAAGTTTCTTTTCTTCCTTGTAAAATGAAAACTCTTCTGCTGCCTTTTTTCCGCCGGCTTTGTCCCTTTTCAAGGGAAACGATCACCACAGCATTTCGCAGGACAAATATCAACGCAAACGGGGGTTATTGCGTAACTGTCCTGTGGGTGTGCACCACGTGACGTAAATTAGCCAATAAAATAGCTCGAAAATTAATGGGTGGTTATAAGTACTCATACAGATGTTTATGAGCCCCCAGAAGATGACTACAGGCTAAGCAAAACTCGATGACATATGTTTTTGTTAGCTTCCGGCCGCCATATCTGTGCCCCTCAGAGGGACAGAAACATGGCGTCTCCATACAAAGCCTGGTAGATTTGAGTAAAACATTTCTTCAAATATCTCCGGCACGAAACATGACACAGACCTGAGCTTTTGCGATACTATTTGAATATTCAGCTTCTTTTATCTCTTTGATTCTCGATTTTATTTGTTGAATGGTTTTGATGATGGTGGGACAATGAAAACCGGCAATAGCATAAAATTTGAAAATTTATAACTTTATCATTTTCGCCAAAATTTGTTTGAGTCATATTTTAAGCAAACGTCCCCTAAAAATTTCGGGAAATATAGGACTGCGTAATGTAAAGTTTTTTATCAGACCCGTCTCCATTCCTGGAACTTTCTGGCGGAGCAAAAAAAAAAGGCCTGAAGATCCACTAGAATATCTGTGAACAGATAATTGTTTTGCAGGGCAGCTACAAACTCGCTAAACAAGCTTTTAAAGTATTGAGGAAACAACTTAGGTCATTCTGACAAATTTTACGACATCCGGTCGTTGAGTGCCCTTGATCATGTGCAACTTACCGCGTCGTCTTTATCATACTTGTTCCAACTATCATGCTCATCGTTCCAATACCAGATCCACTGTGTGGCTGTGACGTTGTCTGTTCAACAGGAAGCCAACGGAGATTTAGAGGTAAAGGCGTGACATGATCATATTTACTTGTCAGACAATGGATGTGTCTTGCAGAACAGTTTGGGACACGCTTTTAGCCTGCGTAGCTGGCGGGATTTTCGTGCGCGAGTGCTTCTGATT
>NC_090884.1:36696275-36711275 GCF_036669925.1 Montipora capricornis
TAGCATGTCCTCAAAGCACTTTTGAGGGCCTTTGGAAGATGATCAATATTGCCTTAAAATGAAATATTATTGAAAAGTTCTGTCAATGTTTGATTTCTCTATTGTTTACATGCAAGTTTATTCATCGATACAAAGATATCTTCTTGATGTTATGTTGGGTTAAGGTAAGCAGATATCTGAATGCAGTAATTTGAATAACTAGGCTGTTTATTACGTTTCGTACCTCATTTCTGTTGATCCAAGCTGTTACCTCCTCGCTGCTTATGCGAACACCAACATAACTAAATTCTGCCGGAAGATGCAGATTTCAGGAAGGAAAATAATAGAGGATCGTCAAAACAAATCTGAAATGGTAGCAACCATTGCAGAAACGTTGACTTGAAATACTCACCATGGAATACTGGGCTTCGTGGCTTCGCCTAGGCAATATTTAATTAAATAAAAGCGAGTCGTCAACGCGACCTACAGTAGCGATAAAATCAGTGTTTGAAAACGTCGTTTCGTCCGCCATTTTGAATTCTCAGGCGGGTTACCGCTGTACACTCTTTCCCAGACTCCCGTTCCCGGTTCCCCGTTCCCCGTTCTCCGTTCCCGGTATTAATCCCGTACTTACTGGATATAAACGGAAGCGATGGATTCACAAAGTTAACATTCATCAATTACATGCAACTGTCGCATCGACCGCTGTGGCCAAGACACGTTCTGAGATTTCTGAAAGATCTATTAGAACAGCCCACAATGACGCACTGAACCATTTTTCAAAATTCCCGCGTTCATGCAAGTGTGCGCAACGACGTCACGCTTAGCGCCCAAGCCTGATATAGTACAGCCAAAATGGCGAACTTCCATCGCGTGATCAATACGGATCTTTCTATCCTCATAAAGACACAGGCGACCCAAACACAATTTGAATGCTCAGTCAATGTAACGGTTTGTAGGGTTTATATGAGAAGCATGAAATGCAGGAAAAAAATTGGCTAATCCTAGTTTATAGCGAGGAAAATACAAGAAATAAACTTACTCTTACTTGATCTTGTGTCCTTGTGTCCATTTGAGGCGCTCTGGGCAAGTTTTGAAATTTGCTCCTATCCTTCATTAAAAGAAGACTGGAAACCCCGAACCTCTAAAGCCACTGATCACTCCGCGATCGAGGAAGATTTAATCCCAAAAATCGGCTTGATTCGGCCTTTAGTCCACTCTCACATGAAGATCGATAACAAACGATATAGCATAAATGCCCAGAGTTTCAGAGCCATCTTCACATGCTTAGAGAACGAGCCAGTTTTCACGAAGAACCCGCCGCTTTCTCCAGTCTGAGAGCAGTTCGCGATTCGGACAGGACACGACCGTTGGTCTGGCGACATTTCAGCTTCTCTCTAGGGGTAGGGATCCGAGATCAAATCTCGCCAATCTGGATCTTTCGCACGTCCCCACGGGCTTTTGGCGTCTAAAGCCTTTGTCTCGAGTACCCAATCGCGTTGCTCAACTACGTAAACATGCAAATATCAGGGTCACACTGTGTCAAACAGAGGGTACTCGCGTTTTCGCAACCTGAATATTGTAGGTTATGCTATGGTAATGCAGCTCTGCTTCATGGCCAAGTAAGGCCATATCTCTAGTGGCTTCGTTTTCATTACCAGCAACGGAGTAGATAATATTCAATCCCGTTTCTCCTAAGCTTGATACTACCGCCACCGGGATTTCAAACATGTTGGTTAGGCCCCATAAAGCAATCCAGTCACCCCATTCACCGTCCATAGCCATCCTTCTCAGATAGGTATCCCATGCTCTGTGTTTCATAAATTATCTGAAATGAGCCCCGTCCGGGGTTGTTGAATTACTACGGAGGTAATTTACCAAGTCACATCGCACTTTTGTCGCACTCTGCGAGACCCTTCGTAGTCGTATTAGCTGGTCATTCATTACATGGAATTGACAGTTCCCATCTTTGGGGCTGGAGGATGGCGATATGTTAATCCTGTCTTTCTTAATTCCATGTCCAACCGACTCTTTGGTGATATACCTTTGTCTGAAGCTTGCTTAAGACTAGTTTTCATATGTCGGGAAAATCCCAGACGATCGGGGATTTCGCAGTTTCCCGACCGTCCCAGATTTTGCCAACATATCGGAAAATCGCCAAATGCTTGTCCTACATTCTCCCGATAGTGACTTTGGCGGAAAATGGAAAGTGCGCCAAAAATTGAAACTTGCAATTTAGAGGATTGGTAACGAGATAAGAACCATTGCCGACGTCCCTGAAAGTACAAATTTGACTTTTCATGTGTCGGGAATGATCGCCGACGATCGCAAAAGTCTGGGACACGTTCGGAAAATAGAAACGCTTTAGCCTTTAGCTTTGGCCATGAAGCAGAACTGCATTACCATAACCTGGAACCAATAGCTGTTCAGAATCCCCAGCTAGCAATTGCTCAGGAATTAAAGCAAAAATACGGCGAAGGAAAAATAACAGAAGAGATTTGTCCCAGATGTGGAAGGCAATTCGAGTGCTACACACAAGGTGTATTTAAGAGCGGTGGAGCATTGCAGGTCTACGCAAATGATAGCGTTTTCTGTAATAGTTGTTTAATGGACGACTTTTAGTCAAGGACATGGGAAAGAACAAAACTGCGGTATTGCATGTTGAACGAAAGCTTATAGGCTAAAACATTGCGTTCTAGTTATTAATGTTACGATTGTTGCTAGCCGGGCCCGGGTGGCGTCCTTTTCGCCTCGTCAAAGAGATCAGTGGGCCGTTTCTCTAAATTCCGTAAACTTTTCACATGTCACAATTCCCTCTTTATCTCAAGAAGGGAGAGGGTTTAAGTGTTTCACAATCCGCTTTTAGTTATCTCGAAAAGACATGCTAAAAGTCATCGGGACTTGTCGAGAAACAGGCCCCTGGTCACAATCGGTTTAGAATTGCGTCCAAGTTAGTTTTTGATGATTGTATCCGATAATCGAATGTGGCAAATTTAAACTATAATGAGGCAGAAACCTGTTGCTGGCCATGCATGATTTAAAGTGATTTTAATAAAAATAAGCGCCCTGCACATTAATTCTCAATCCAGACCATTCCACCCTCTATGCCATTCCTCACTTTTTTTTCGGGATCATTTGCGGTCCAAAACGGGGATCATTTGCGTTCCGGGATCATTTGGGGTCCAATATGGGGATCATTTGCGGTACAGTTTGGGGATCATTTGCGGACCCGTACAGATCGTTACAAGGGCGTAGCTAGGGGGGTTCTGGGGTGCCCGTGACCCCCCTTCTTTGTAAGCCGTTTTTTACTCAAACAACCTACAATGTTCAGGTTGCGAAAACGCGTACCCTCTATTTGACACAGTGTGACCCCCCCCCCTTTGAAAAATCCTGGCTACGCCCATGATCGTTGTCACTTACTTTATAATTGGAAAGGACCCTGTGATATGATTCGCAATAAAAAAGTTTCAATGATGCTAGCACACTCTATAATATTCAAGTCGTATCAAAGTTTAAGCAATGGGTAACTCTACTCTACTTACCAAAAATTCCAGTGCGCAGAATAGGCAGGACCGCGAATCGGTTTTGATTCCATGGCAGAACAGCGGGGACCAAGTAATTTTTCTCTGGGAAAACTGTCGAGAATCAACTGATATTTGCATGTTTACGTAGTTGAGCAACGCGATTGGGAATTCGAGACAAATGGTTTAGACGCCAAAGGCTTGTGGAGACGTGCAAGAGATCCAGATAGGCGAGATTTGATCTTGGATCCCTACCCCTAGAGAGAAGCGAAAATGTCACCAGAACAACGGTCGTGTCCTGTCCGAATCGCAAACGGCTCTCAGACTGGAGAAAGCGGCGGGTTCTTCGTGAAAACTGGCTCGTTCTCTAAGCATGTGAAGATGGCTCTGGGACTCTGGATATTTATCCTATATCATTTGTTATCGATCTTCATGTGAGAGTAGACAAAAGGCCGAATCAAGCCGAGTTTTGGGATTAAATCGTCCTCGATCGCGGAGTGATCAGTGGCTTCAGAGGTTCGGAGTTTCCAGTTTTGTCTTCTTTTAATGAAGGATAGGAGCAAATTTCAAAACTTGCCCAGAGCGCCTCAAATGGACACAAGGACACAAGATCAAGTAAGAGTAAGTTTATTTCTTGTATTTTCCTCGCTATAAACTAGGATTAGCCAATTTTTTTCTGCATTTCATGCTTCTCATATAAACCCTACAAACCGTTACGTTGACTGAGCATTCAAATTGGGTTTAGGTCGCCTGTGATTGTAAAATTACGAAATCTGTTGCAGAGTCATACGGTAACCGGATATTGCATTGCGTGCAACGAAAATACAAAAACTCGTTTCCGGTTTCGCACACAATTGTTTAATACATATTTCCCCGTTATCCAGTCACTTAGTCTTCCGTGGTTTAGTGGTCATTGCGATTGCCTCTGAAGGACGAGATACCGAGTTGGAATTCCAGTTAAATGGCCGTCTTTCTTCTACTAGACAGAGAAATCTTACGCATGCGCAGCCAAAGAGCGACCCGAAAAAAAAATTAATTAATAAAAAAGTCCGAAGTTCAAAAACGGGGTCGAATCCTATAAT
Organism: Montipora capricornis; assembly: GCF_036669925.1. Taxonomy (NCBI): domain Eukaryota; kingdom Metazoa; phylum Cnidaria; class Anthozoa; order Scleractinia; family Acroporidae; genus Montipora; species Montipora capricornis. The sequence continues at coordinate 36,700,858 of NC_090884.1, forward strand.
TTGTTCTTCGAACAAAGTAAAAATTTAAAAATGTAAAGCGGGATATCAATCGCTTTGTGCACGAGGTGTTTAGACTAGTAGTGCATGTTGTTGTCGCCAGGAGCCAATAGGTAGTGGCGCACTACTTTATGGTGTTTGAACAGCGCTTTGTCACACCGAGTTATTTTTAGATTGATTTTCACCCGAAACTAGACCTTTCCAGCTAATCAAAAGTCCTGCATGAGAAATATGTACCCATGGGATTGAGAATGGTCACTTGTGCAATCCAAATGTTATTTCAGGCTCGTCTCGGCTTGATCTATGAAAATGCCGTTACATTGACCTTGTATTGGAGTTGTAGGTTCCTGTTTATGGGCTTCTGTCGAACCTTAATTATGTCATATTACACTGGAATAATCATACCATCAGTATCGTCCATTGCCGCATGGTGTACGCCAATGTCTATGTATTTTTTCCTTCCACCAAACTGAACAGGGGTATCGTCGTTAGTTGCTGCTGCTGCTGCCGTTGCTGTTGCTGCTGGTGATGCCTTGCTTTGAAATGTATCAGTTCTCATATTGCGATCAACAGTGGCGTATGATCTCGTTTTAACATGTTCTTTGTCTTCGATTTCAAAAAAGAAAAGAATACTTTTTTAGTTTCGTCGTCCTTTTTCGTGTTAATTTCTTTGTCCTTCAAGTTCAATCAATCACTCAATCAATCAATCAATCAATCAATCAATCAATCAACTACTTTATTTAACCACGGTAACTGAAAACATCGGGCAAAAATGAAATTACAATTAACTTAAAAACATTAAAATCTAGCCCTAAAATTGAATAAAAGGATGCCTGCTTTCTATGAATATCATGCAATAGGGCTTTTGCAGCTTGTGATCACATGGTACAAAAACTGCCATACTGGAACGCAAATTGGGGACCCAATGGGACATCTAAAGCAACGAAAATTTAAATTAAGTTGCTTTGTTTTAAATGTCGCAGTGCGCAATTTGGGTTCCAGTATGGCGGTTTTTGTATCATGTGATCACTAAGCTGCAAAAGTCCTATTTATGGTGTACATTAGAACAACGAGGGAAAAGAATGACGTAAGAAATCACTGCAATCAGGTGGAGAGACTATAGCTAAAACTTCCCTATAGATAGTTGGTTCGGGGCAGTGGGATAGGTAGCTTTTTAACAGAATTTCTTAAACAATAGGCAGAAATTTCATTACGGTAAGCGAAAAGAGCGCGCACGTATTAGGGAGCAAGGCCATTTAATGACTTGTAAACTATGGTTGCAGAAAGAATTTTTCTTTGAGTTTCACTTTAATCCAGCCTGAAGATGAAAGTAGATCATCAAAGCTGCCATTAGAAGGGAAAGTTAAGATGCGAGCTGCGCGATTTGGTAGTTTTGTAGTTTAGAGGCAAGACCCAGACAACACTACAATAATCTAAATGGGATCGCACTAGAGAGTTACACATAGATAAAAGCGTTTTATCAAACGAAGAAAAAGGCCTACTTCTCTTTAGCGTACCTGTACCAGACGCAATCATTTTATGCAAATTTCAAGACACCTTCTCATATATGTAAATGCCAAGAGATTTAGTTGATGAAACTTGTTTTATAGGGGCATTTTCAATTGTAAAAATAAGAGTAGAATCAAAACGGTCGTGTCCTGTCCGAATCGCGAACGGCTCTCAGACTGGAGAAAGCGGCGGGTTCTTCGTGAAAACTGGCTCGTTCTCTAAGCATGTGAAAATGGCTCTGGGACTCTGGGCATTTATGCTATATCGTTTGTTATCGATCTTCATGTGAGAGTAGACAAAAGGCCGAATCAAGCCGATTTTTGGGATTAAATCGTCCTTGATCGCGGAGTGATCAGTGGCTTCAGAGGTTCGGAGTTTCCAGTTTTGTCTTCTTTTAATGAAGGATAGGAGCAAATTTCAAAACTTGCCCAGAGCGCCTCAAATGGACACAAGGACACAAGATCAAGTAAGAGTAAGTTTATTTCTTGTATTTTCCTCGCTATAAACTAGGATTAGCCAATTTTTTTTCTGCATTTCATGCTTCCCATATAAACCCTACAAGCCGTTACGTTGACTGAGCATTCAAATTGCGTTTGGGTCGCCTGTGATTATAAAATTACGAAATCTGTTGCAGAGTCATACGGTAACCGGATATTGCATTGCGTGCAACGAAAATACAAAAACTCGTTTCCGGTTTCGCACACAATTGTTTAATACATATTTCCCCGTTATCCAGTCACTTAGTCTTCCGTGGTTTAGTGGTCATTGCGATTGCCTCTGAAGGACGAGATACCGAGTTGGAATCCCAGTTAAATGGCCGTCTTTCTTCTACTAGACAGAGAAATCTTACGCATGCGCAGCCAAAGAGCGACCCGAAAAAAAAAATTAATTAATAAAAAAGTCCGAAGTTCAAAAACGGGGTCGAATCCTATAATTTGTTCTTCGAACAAAGTAAAAATTTAAAAATGTAAAGCGGGATATCAATCGCTTTGTGCACGAGGTGTTTAGACTAGTAGTGCATGTTGTTGTCGCCAGGAGCCCATAGGTAGTGGCGCACTACTTTATGGTGTTTGAACAGCGCTTTGTCACACCGAGTTATTTTTAGATTGATTTTCACCCGAAACTAGACCTTTCCAGCTAATCAAAAGTCCTGCATGAGAAATATGTACCCATGGGATTCAGAATGGTCACTTGTGCAACCCAAATGTTATTTCAGGCTCGTCTCGGCTTGATCTATGAAAATGCCGTTTATTTAATACATTGACCTTGTATTGGAGTTGTAGGTTCCTGTTTATGGGCTTCTGTCGAACCTTAATTATGTCATATTACACTGGAATAATCATACCATCAGTATCGTCCATTGCCGCATGGTGTACGCCAATGTCTATGTATTTTTTCCTTCCACCAAACTGAACAGGGGTATCGTCGTTAGTTGCTGCTGCTGCTGCCGTTGCTGTTGCTGCTGGTGATGCCTTGCTTTGAAATGTATCAGTTCTCATATTGCGATCAACAGTGGCGTATGATCTCGTTTTAACATGTTCTTTGTCTTCGATTTCAAAAAAAAAAAATACTTTTTTAGTTTCGTCGTCCTTTTTCGTGTTAATTTCTTTGTCCTTCAAGTTCAATCAATCACTCAATCAATCAATCAATCGATCAATCCATCGATCAATCGATCAATCAACTACTTTATTTAACCACGGTAACTGAAAACATCGGGCAAAAATGAAATTACAATTAACTTAAAAACATTAAAATCTAGCCCTAAAATTGAATAAAAGGATGCCTGCTTTCTATGAATATCATGCAATAGGGCTTTTGCAGCTTGTGATCACATGGTACAAAAACTGCCATACTGGAACGCAAATTGGGGACCCAATGGGACATCTAAAGCAACGAAAATTTAAATTAAGTTGCTTTGTTTTAAATGTCGCAGTGCGCAATTTGGGTTCCAGTATGGCGGTTTTTGTATCATGTGATCACTAAGCTGCAAAAGTCCTATTTATGGTGTACATTAGAACAACGAGGGAAAAGAATGACGTAAGAAATCACTGCAATCAGGTGGAGAGACTATAGCTAAAACTTCCCTATAGATAGTTGGTTCGGGGCAGTGGGATAGGTAGCTTTTTAACAGAATTCCTTAAACAATAATCAGAAATTTCATTACGATTAGTGAAAAGAGCGCGCACGTATTAGGGAGCAAGGCCATTTAATGACTTGTAAACTTTGGTTGAAGGTAGAATTTTGCTTGAGTTTCACTTTAATCCAGCCTGAAGATGAAAGTAGATCATCAAAGCTGCCATTAGAAGGGAAAGTTAAGATGCGAGCTGCGCGATTTTGTAGTTTTTCGAAGTTTTGTAGTTTAGAGGCAAGACCCAGACAACAGTACAACAATCTACATGGGATCGCACTAAAGAGTTACACATAGATAAAAGCGTTTTATCAAACAAAGAAAAAGGTCCACTTCTCTTTAGCATACCTATACCAGACGCAATCATCCTATGCACATTCCAAGATACCTTCTCATACTGTATATGTAAATGCCAAGAGATTTAGTTGATGAAATTTGTTTTATAGGGGCATTTTCAATTGTAAAAATAGTAGAATCAAAAGTACATAATCTTTGACTAGACCTAATCAACATAAACTCCGTTTTCGACTTTTTCAGAGTTAGTTTGTTGGCGATCAGCCACTTTTTAAATTTAGTTAGGCCCTCGTTAAGACCACGTTCTAGCTGGATAACATCGTTGCTGGCAAAAGTCAAATGCGTGTCATCTGTGTACATTCTAGACTGAACATTACAAAGTCAGTCGGGCATGTCGTTTATATAAAGTAAAAATTAAAGAGAAGAGGTCCAAGGATTATACCTTGTGGAGCACCTGTACCACAAGTTAAATATTGACTGTCCGAGAAGGAACCATCTACAACTGGAAACATTTGTTGTTTCCGATGATCCTAGTGAGATTCAAACTTTAAGCTCAGTCTCTTAGTTTAGATAAAAGGATAGCGTGGTCGACAGTGTCGAAAGCCTTCTTTATATCAAGAAAAACAACTGCATTAACCATTGCTTTTATGGAATGTTAAAGGTCCAATTATCAGCAGCTCCAAGCAATGCAGTGAACAGCAGAATGAAGAGATCGAAACTTTGACTGGTTGCTGGAGATTAAATTATCATCCGTTAAGTAACGGTAGAACTGATTACAAACTATGCTCTGAAAGATTTTTACAACGACTGGATTTATAGAAATCGGGCGGTAGCTATTTAAGTCAGAGCGTGCTCCTTGCTTAACATAGTGGAATGACTTTAAAGCATTTCCAGTATGTGGGAAAAATACCAGTTATCATAGAACGATTAGCAATACAACAAAGTAATGGAGCGATCAAAGCAGAGCACTCAAGAAGTAGTCGAGAAGAGATTTTGTTAAAGACCCGTCGCTTTGGAACTGCACAGTTTAGACAATAATGAATAAACTAGAAAAACGTATATTGATATGGTCAGTTTCGGCAAGATAGTATAAATGCGACAGGCTCTCTTTAGGATGATGAATGTCATTATAACAAGCGCCGGTCCAATGCTAGAAAAGTTACTGTAGTCATTGATGGCAGAGAACAACTCATGGGGATCAGAAATTTTATTATTGTCAAGTATTATATCTTTCACAAAGGAGGTGTAAGATTTCCTTGACGTTAGCTCATCAATTATATGCCAAGCCTTACGTGGGTCTCCTTCACTGTCCCGAATAACTTTCTTATAGTACGGCTTGGCACGTGTTGTTTCACTGTTAACGGCATTGCGGCATTTCCTTAAAGTTCAACAAGTCATTAGCATTATTCGATCGAATGGCTTTATGTTTAAAGAATATCACGGTCATGCATTCTTTATTTCAAATGAAAAGTGATCCAAGGCGACTTAACGACGTTCTCGCTAATTGCTTGTGCGCAAGTTTTACTGCGCAGGTAAAGCGACTGTAATATGTCACGAATAAGTTCAAGCATTAGTTAAGATATCATGGCGACAGAAACGCCGGGAAAAAATTTCCAGGCCGTCCAAAAAATGGCACAGTTATTTCCGATTCATCATGAAACGCTAAAGAGAAAGGACCGGGGGCTGGAAAAGTCTGGAAAAGGTAGCTAATCGAGTAGTGGCTGAAAATTTTGGAAACTCGAGGAAGGTTAGTTTTAGTCAGCGACGTTCCAGAAATTTAATGGAGCATGTTTTTATTACGCTACGAACATTTTAGTTCAAGATGAATGCATCTTTTTGAAGTTCTTTTCCTTTAGTTTCATGAAAATAGAGCAAAATTCTATTTTCTTCCTCATTCGAGGAAATAGCCAGAGATTATATTTCACAAAACCCACACACCAGAAGATGAGCATGAAGGCAATGAAGAGATATGATATACAAACACTAACCTGAAATAAAGATGACGCGTGCTTCAAACTTCGTTGCTGTGCTCGAGAATTTTTTTTTTACAAAACCTTTCATCGATTACCCTGGGTACCAGAGGTTTTTCTTGCGTTGTTCGCCTGAAGACACGAGCGGCGAAAAAACTACGAGGACGAGCTTTGTTGTCTTCGGCTTTTCGCGCGGGTCACTTTGAAGACCGCGCATTAAAAGCCTCTGGTACCCAGGGTATTCATCGATCGATCCTATGTTGGGTTTCAGTCTTTCCCCGACAGGACACGCAAAAGCGTGACAAACGGAATTTTCCAAGAGTTTCGAAGCATCACATCGATTTTATTCGTTTAGTTTTCGGTGACCCCTATTTTTTAAAACATGATTCACGTACTCTTGTTAAAATCTACAAAATAAGATGAAATGAAATAAATCTCAATGTAAGAAGTTATATATTTTTAAAATCTTTCTTTTCTTGTGTCCTGAATTCTGGAAGTGGTTACAACGGGTAGCGCTTGCGAAACGCGCTTGTTGAGGATTAACTCTGCTGTTTACCACATCCCTAGCGACATGCAATTATATAAAAACCTACTCCTATATTTCTGTGCAAAGAAACCTTCACCCTAACATATCATTTTCATGATTTTCGACCAATGAGGAGATGAGACTACATCTCGTTATGACCACTCATCAATCGAAATGAAGGCATTTTTTCTTGCCTTTTTCTCCGAAACAAAGTCAGTGACCCCACATAATTTTTTTCATATTTGGAATAAGCAACTCCTGACCTAACGTCAGGCGAGAAATGAATCAAATTTCACTGTGGGAAGATGTTCGCGTGAACGTCCTTAGCGCACAAACACGTTTAGTACGCAAGGGGCATGTTTAGCAATACATTGCAAAAAAAAATATCATTCTAAGCAATCCATATATCATTAGGATCCGGCCTCATAGTTCTTTACACTGTCCCAATTTTGCAAAGAAATATCGCGTCGAAAACTAGCGGAATCAAAATTGGAAAACTTTCTATACGTTACAACGGAATGCTCCTTATATGTACATTGATTGAGTAGAAATCTTACGAAACGCATAGACTAGGCCATAGGTCGCTTAATTAGACTAACATCAAACAACCCTCTCCGAATTATTTGTAAAATATCACATCATTCAGAGTAGAAGTTGTGCTAGTAACTCGATTTGGATTTCAGCTACTTTGAAAATGCTTTGACGCAGTTCATGATCAATAACAAGACAGACGCATCAAAAACTGACATCAATTTGTTTTTTACAGTAACAAAAAGGCAGAGGGGTCAAAATTAAGTTAAAACACGAGAAGAAAGCGAGACAAAAATGCGAGAAACTTCAATCTGACGCGAGCAATATGGTACCCTGGGTACCAAGGCTTCCGGTTACGAAAAGCCTCTGGACCAGAGCACGATCCCTTTGATAGCGCCGAGCCAATAACAACCCCGCTTATTCCCAAACATTTACAATCTGGATGTTTGGCTGATTGGTTCTTTGGAGATGTCGAATGATTTAAACGCTCTGATTGGATAACGATGACAATAGCCGCGTGATCAGGGACGCGAGTGGTTTGAAGGCGACAAAGATCGATTGCAAGCAATCCAAGCACGTTACCAGGTTTTCCGCTTTTTACTTTGGAAGATTCGAAATATCAAATGGCTGTACTAATTACTGGGTTGCCGTATGGCAATCCCAGTCGGAAAATGGGTGGCATTTGTTGGGTGTTTTTTTTTTCGTGTCGGTAAAAGTTTTGCCTGTAATTACCATGATAAGAGGCGTCTTTGTGCATAGGGCCTTTTGCTCGTATTTTCTTAGGATAGGGAGGGTAGTGGAAATGCGTAGATTTCTCTGGTGGACACAGTAGAATAAAAAACCTTACCTGCAATGGCGTCGGAAGTCATGTAACGCGAATGTCGTTTTAGTGGTTCTTTAAACAAAATATAACCTTTTGGAGATCCATTATTGAAAGTAAGTTGGATTATCTAGTCAGGCGGTGAAAACAAATACCTGGAATCGTATAAGTGACGAGTAATGGACTTCGACAACAAATCTATCGTCCGTCGAGCCGAAATCAAAGTGAGCTGTACTTCTAATATTTTACCAAGAGTGTGCTGTTATGTAGAACACTTAAACCAAATGAAAAATTCTCTGGTATAAAAGCGACGAGTAATGAACTTCGACAACAATCTTTCGTCCGTCAAGCCGAAATCAAAGTGAGCTATATTTCCAATATTTTATCACGAGTGTAGTTTTATGTACAATATTGAAACCAAATGGAAAATTATCTGGTAACTTATGGGTTCAACAAAGTCAGGTAAACAAATAATAATTGGAAATGTGACAGTCAATAATTATTTGAAAGAAAGCTTGTCGACTATTTTGTGCATCATTATTCAAGGAAAAGGTTCTTCAGGAAAGGGTTTGAACCTGAAGTATATGGTAAATTGCCACGATTGAGCTTCCTGCCTTCACGCCCGCAATGAAATAGGAAGAGGTTTTCGCCTCTAAGAGCAAATATGTTGTTTGCTTCAATAAATTTTTCGCTGGAAAAGGATTCTGTGGTATTTTCTGCCTTTGTGAATTATAATATCATGTTGTGTATTGAATTTTCGCGCTTAACGTTGCAATGTGACATGGGAGAATTCTTTTACTATTGCTCTGTAAGCAGGAAGGGTTCACGAAAATAAAAAGGTATGTTGGAAGCGTGCTTGAGTTTCAACAAAATGAGCCCCAAAATCAGCAAAAAATTGTGACGCCAATGAATAATAAAGTAGCTGCTATTTCCAAAATGATGGAATTACCTGGTGATAAATAACGTCGTACGCGTCTTGGAGAGTAAATTTTGACTTTGCATAAACAAATGGTCATCCTCAAGAGTTGGGCGATTGTGATCGCTCATTTTATTGTCAAACTTTATAACACTTGACAGGAAAAGAAACTTACAAAAACCCAATATCTTGCAATCATTTGAAACAGATGATTCACTGTTTCGCGAGTAAACATGCCACGGTAGCTTAATCACGGCGCCCGCTGAATTCCGGTCATGTCACTTTCGATTTTGCGATTTATTTGTGTAGCCAAATGTAGAATACCAAAATTGAACGAAGCAAAAATCTCCCAAAATGTTTGTCGCTGATTGTAACTTTTTATATTCTATTTTCACGGTTCAAAATTAATGTTGTTTTCATGTCGTAAGTATATTATTCTCGATCGACCGTCCCGGAAACTTCATTCTGCTCTTTCTAAAAAACTGTGTATCAATATTTATTTACTTTTGCATCAATATTTGTTTTGCATAAAGCAAGCAAACAAAATCTGTACCTTGCTGAGTTCGCATTTGTTAGCGTTAATAGTATTTTCGGTCTGATGCTTCCGTTTTATTAAGGGATATATTGTTTAGGTCACCCATCCAGATACTAGCCCCGCCGGACATGGTTAAACCGCAGTGAACTTTAGTATTACAAAGCTGTCAGATGCTCAGAGGGCACGCTTAAACTTGTGGTGAAAAGAAGTTGTGAGGGAACTTGAACATTCTCAACACGTAAGCCCAGAAGCCAATGTTTCTCGCTTCTCTTTTATTTGTTATTCTTCAGAGACTCGAATGCGGTAGTTCAAGACCACACAATTCAGTGCCTCTTGATTTTCTGTAACACGTACCACAGGCAACCCAGTGTATCTTCAGGAAGCATCTCGTTGAAGATATATAGATAAGGCAACAGCAGAAGTCATTGGATCGTTCGATGGTGTGGAGGAAGTAACTGCGCAACAAATAAAGTGAGGGTATCGTGAATTATATTCAAAGGAATGACATACTGTCGGTCTTGCCGACCGGCTATGGAAAGTCACTGCTGTTCCAGTTACCCCGAAGAAAGCCATTATTTTAGTTATTTGCCCGTTGAATGCGCTAATTGAATCGCACATGAAGGAGTCACGGCAGAGAAGCATTTCATGTACATGTCTTTTTGAAAACGACGCTGACCAAGATGGCGCTTACAATGGTGATTAATCCTTCGTTTTTGCCAACCCCGAGGCCCTTGTTCTTAACGAGAAGTGGAGGAAAATGATTCAGACGCCTGTATGTTTGGAATTGTCGCAGATGAGGCTCATGTAATTCCAAAATAGTAAGTTTATATGTGTATCGTTAATTGTTTACAGAAGTCCTATGTGACAATCTCGGAAAATTGTTTCACGTTGTCACCGTTCTCAGTGAGTCTCTCGTGATCTATAAAGCAAAAATCATTTATCCCGCTTCCTGTAAACAACATACAGCCCCAGTATATACCGCTGCGCTGAGTAGTGGCTCTAAAATTATTTATTTTCTCCTGAGAAAAATGGGTATAAGTAAGCTGATGCTGGTGTCTGAATAATATTATTGGTAAGATTTTCGGAAATCAGACACATTTATTATGTATATATGTTTCGACTTAACAAACTTTTTAGTAAATACGTAGTATGAAATTGCTGAATCCATATTAAATGTAAATTTCACTTCACC
>NC_090884.1:36717409-36739909 GCF_036669925.1 Montipora capricornis
TTAAAGGGACACAGTCAGCTGGTGCGCATGTGCATTAGATACCATATCTCTGCTAATTTGCATATCACGACAACACGGGCGCATCCGGTCGGCAAATCCTCAAAACATCGTGATTCGAAGTAAATGTACATCTTCTTGTTATTGTGGGAGTGTAATTTATAGCAGAGCATAATTCTCTTTAATATCACGGATAATTTACCGATGAGCATGTCCAGGGAAGGCGAAACGTCTGTGACAAGTGACACGTGCGAAGTGGAAAGGATCGAAGAATCAGTGGAGCTCGAGGTGAGAAACACTCTGTGATTTTGATTTGCTTTGCTTTGGCTTAATTGCGTTTTAAAGTTTCTCTACTTTCAAAATTTAGGAACCAAACCCATGTAATTGCAAGAGTGCTTGCTCGACCCGAAGAAAGGAGGGTTCAACAAGAGGTTGCCCTTGTCGAGGAGCGAACCGTTTATGTATTGACGCTTGTCGGTGCGGGAGGCCTTCTAAACCTGCCAAAATAAGGTGAGATAGTTTAACTAACAAAAAAGATAATTCTTTCATCTTTACATGTAAGTCTTTAGGTCGATTTCCAATTGTGTTAGTGATACTCGAGTCACAAGAAAATGGTCAAGGCATTTTAAAGGTATTTCGAAATGTGGGTATCAACATTACGCAAACCAAACTCAACATTATTATTACCCACGATTTTAGCTTGTTGTCATCGAAAATTACGAAGAAATTAAAACAACTTGCTAGCGTATGTTCATTATTATTTGAAATTAGAAGCCTTCTCATAGACATATAATTTGTTGTTGAACAGGCTAATGCTGCGAACCCTGTCAGGAACAACGAAGCCACTCAACGCCCAAGCGAAGAGAATGAGCGTGTTGCTGAAAACCAACAGGTCAAGGTAACATTTCAATCATTGCCCCAGAATTTTCAACGCTTTCAGTATACTTTGAATTACAACCGTGTTTTTACAAATCTCAGGACCTCGAAAGGGGTACGATATATGACAAAAAAAATTTGTCACAATCAGGGTATATAAGGAACTTATATTTGTATGTGTTTTATTATGTCTTCATCTTCCTGTCGAAACTCGGGAGACCGGCAGAAAATGTTGACTGTGTTGTAAAATGCTCCTGAACTGGTCACTATCCCTTATGGCTGTGGGCCTTCAGGTTTTTGTCAATCTTCTATTATGCTATAGTTCTAGATACCAATACCCTACTAATCTATATTTGTCACATAAATGAACAAGAAGGACGGACTGGAGATGCTATGGATCTGCTCTTGATCTCAGATTCTAAGATTGTTATTCCAAATAAATGTTATTCTATATAATTTGCAGGATTTCATCAACACACTTGACTCAGCAACCATAAAGAAACTATGTATCAGAAGCCTGAGACGGGGAATTGGAAGTCTGGACTACATAGACTCCTTGCTTATTATGGAAGATGACCTGGATAATGCTAATGATGAGGATGACATTGCTGAGGTGCACAGTCCTGCAGCTGAAGCTAGGGATGCAATAACTCCACCACCCCAACCCATCCCTATGCAGAGACAAGGACCACGCCCCGAGTGGTGTGTATGTGGGAATTGCCGCAACATGCCCTTGGAGGTGGAGAAAGTGTGCTGTATGAAAAAAAATTGTGATGCGAAAAAACCAAGATTCAAAAAACTGTGTTTGGACCCTGATTATCTAGAACTGTCTATAAAAAGTAGTGCTGATATCAGGAATGATAGGCAAAACAACAGCACTAGAAGTTTTAGAAAGGCAGCTTATCGCCATTACATCCTTGATAAGCATGGTATTTGGGCAAGGGAAGGAGGAAAGTTGCAGCATCATGTGTTGTGTGGGAAATCCGTGCACATTATCCATCTTCTACAGGCATTTACATGGGTTTCAAGGAGCGTTGAACACTCTTACTGTACATGATATTGCTGGTATTAACCAAAAGTGAATGACGACAGAATGTGTGATAAACCAGCTAAAATTATGTATTTGATTTATGAATCCTTATTACAGCCTTTTATTCTACATCAACAACCTGTTTCCTTTCATTACTAAATTTATAGAGAACAGAAGGTACAATAATAATTATTGTACTCTCACAAAGCAAACGACTTGCTGTGGTGAAGGCAATCCATGAAAACTTTAGCTAGTGTTATTTAAAATTCCGCACTAAAATACATGTAGTGGCTAAAATGTAGGTCATTTGTAGCCAAATTAACAGAAAATCTAGGAGGCGTTAATAGTTTAAGTTCCTTTTTTTTCAAAAGATATGTAATTTTGCAAATAACCAAAATCCAATTCATAAACTGTGATGGTAGCACAGTTCTTGGTATACCTTATGCAAATCCTGAGGGGAAGGGGGGTACTCCCACTTTCAAGTGACAGGGATGATTTAAACCCCAAAAATTGCTTTGATCATCCCTGTCACTTAAAACCCAGAGTACCCCCCCCCCCCTTCCCGGGGGTGGACATTTGCATTAATAACTTATTCCTTTTTTGAAACCTTGTTTGATGTCTTTCACACAATTCCTTAGAAGATACAGGAGCTGTGTGGGCAATGGTTGGCGCTATTCTCTCAGGGTCATTTTCAGATAGAGACACGTGTCTATCTATATGCAAGACATCTTCTATCCGGCGACGAACAACTTTGGCCATGAGGATGGGAATGTAATCATAATCCTTGTCTACTTTTATGATCCGTGTGTTCCACTCTTTGGTGCGTTGATTATATTTCCTGCTATATCTTGCTTCTCCCCCTTTCAATCCCACGGCAACTGTTCTGTTAAGATGGTAATTCCAATCTATAGCTGCGAGTTGCTTTCTTGCCTTGTAAAAGCTGTACCTGTTACAGAGATAGGAGGGTGTTACATGGTGACAAATAGATTTGATTTCTTATTTCTCGTCTTCAAAGATGTTTCAACATGAGAAGAGAAATTTATAATTTCCATACATGCATACATACATACATACATGTATGTAAACCCCTCCTGGATTCAACAGTTACAGTTGTACTTTGCTTTTGAACTTACAAAATTATTGTTATTTAATTATGATTATTATGATTATTATTATTATTATTATTATTATTACATTCTAAAAATACATTGGCAAGAAAACTAAAGAAATTCGAGAAATTCAAGTTTATCTACTACTTGTGCAATAAAAGTAACTGAACTAATTACATACTTGTAAGAAGTTCTCTTTGCAGCATATGCCAATGACATGCTGTTGAGGCATTCCAAAGATCCTGTGTGCCTTTACAGCAATAATAACAAAACTACAATGAGGATACTATTGAGGACTTTAATGTCTTTGTCTTGCAAAATATGCATTCATGCTGTGGCTGAAAGGAAACTAAAAGTACATTTACAAAAATAAACATCAGCTGAACATAATTGTAATATCACCATGTTTTCATCTAACTAAAGCATTTACCTGAACTTCACATAGTACTTGAAGCTATCTAGTAGAGATGGTTCAAGCACCATTTTCTGTAATACTTCAAAGTCATGGTCCCTCCGGTCAAACCAAGGTGGGTGTTCTTCGCCTGGCTCCATTTCTTCATGGTCGCATCTTCCCGTGGTCCATTCATGTTCATTACAAACATGATGCATTAGGCTTAGCCATTTGTCCTATGAAATAAGCCAATAATATGTTTCACTGTCGTGATTAGGTAATTGACACATGGTGACAAAACACTTGTTCACTAAAGGGGAATATTAGTGCACATGCATGGGCTGACCTTGACTGGCATTGTATGGCATGAGTCATAGACATGAGGAAACCTGCTGCTCTCAAATAGTTACTTTATTAATTATAACTTTCTACCTTCATTGCTTCAAGGGCCTGGTTGGTGTCTTCACATTTTGATGCAATTGAACAGCAATGCCAGAAGTGGTTTATTATTTGGTTTGACCACTTTCCCACTTTATCATTACCTTTGGTACTGGCTACCTAGAAAAAACAAAAACACCCATAAGGGGTGTTTTCTATCAGTCATGTCACATTTGGATTTTACCCCCAGTCCCTGTATTGGGGTGTGGGGGGGGGGGGGGGGAGGACTTAAGCAAAAACTAATTCTCTACTATTATTCACTATAATAAAGTTTCTGGCTATCATTCCCATTCAAGGGGTTGAAGGAAGGTTAATACACTGAAGCACCTGGAATATTTAGCAAATTCGTTTTTTCACATTCCACTACCTTTTGTATACTCTTGCGTATGCTTTTGGCCTTGTGCCAGACATCAAGGGAGTGGAAGAGGGTCTTGAATTCATCAGCTAGGCAAACACACAAGCAACAATAAAAGGCAGTAATTTTGTACAAAATCGGGTTTTAACTTTCATTTGAGGGTCAGTTTTGAAAATTTGAAATGATGAAAAAACATCACTGACATGAAAAATAACAGCTGTCATACTTCAAAATGTATGTAGATTCTCTAATCCAACATCAATGTACTTTACATCATTCCAACAGAAAAGCAAGAGTAACCCTGGGTATCCAATAAAGCATTTAAATTTTTCCCTTAAACAGCAAATGAGCATTTTTGAACTTTGAACCTGACAGGTATCAATATGCAATTTGCAAAACAACCATCTATGAAGAAGCCAAACCTGACATAAAGCTCGCCATACATTTTGAACTTACTCATAAGCTTCTTGATAGAGGATGATGCATCCGTGCAAACTTCAATAACATTCAAGACCCTATGAAGTCTTTGTAGACAGTGGTTCAAGGCCTTCTTTTCCATTACACTTGATTTCAACCCAACATGTCTTTTGTCCAGAACTTCAATTTCAATAACATAACCAGTGATCATCTCCATTACGTAGTAGCAGAGATTTTTGGCTGAAAACCCAGGAGAGTCACACTGGCCATCACCACAAACAGTAAGGTCCTCAGTGGCAAATTGCGCCCACAATTCCTCTCTCATATTTTCCCACCATTCATCAATGACAGGGGCACAATACAGTTTCTGGACTCTCTGAAAAGTTGAAGCTGAAATGAATTTGAGTCCTAGGTGCTTTGCAAATTTTTCAATTTTTGAAAAATTGTTCCCTGACGTGAGAACTGCAGCTGCTGTTTGAAGGTTATTGGACAACATGCCATTTGCATCTCCTGAAGTACAAAACCGTCCCTTGTGCCCTGATGGACACTTCCAACGAATTACTGCACAAGTGCCACACAGAGAGTATTCAACAGTTGCCACATGAATGCATCCTGGATACTTGCATGGCCCTGCAAGCTGCTGCAGTAGCAAATCCAACGAGCAGATTACTTTGGTTCCTTTGACATGGCCAAGTTCTTCTTTATAATGAAATTGTTCGTCTTTTCTTGAAAAGCGTTTATGAGGACCATACTCAGGCTGGTGCTTTGAGACGAATGGTTGGCTTATCTGCACAAAAGCCGTCTGGGTCCACACTGATAGAGAATCTGTAGTTGATTTATCTGACTGTCCAACATGTGATGTTGACAGCTGCTGGACTGACAAACTTCCACCCTCCAGAGGCACGGCTGACACTTCTGTGAACTCCAACACAGTTGACTCATCCAACTCATCAACTTCACTCTCAGAGCCTTTGTCGTCTCCACTAAGAACGCAACAAGCACAGTATTAAAGCCAACAGCTACATAATCCACAATGAAACAATCTTCTAATAAAGAAAACAGTATATTGTTTGGCAATTTTATTATACATATTCAAGAATATTGTTACATGTATGAATGCAATTGAATATCTGTAATAATTATTCTTGTGTCTTTAACTATTTCTTTGTTTTTCTCCTATCTATCTTGTAGAATTATACTTACAGTGGTTCAAATTCACTATCACCACTGTCATCCTCTGCCATAGTCAGGTCTTCATTGAGTAGCTTCAAGGCATCTTCGACATCACTTGAGATAACATTAAAAAAAAAAAACAACAACAATGTCATGTTAGCTATTTACAATATTCAAGTGCCTCCATCATTACAAAAAAACATTTCCCAAAATCAAAAACAAGACTTACTTTCCAAAAACTAACTAATCCTGAATGACGCCTTTACAGAGCAGGGAAAGAGAAGATTTTTTAACTCCCCAACCCCCCCCCCCCCCCCCACCAAAAAAAAAAAAAAAAAAAAAAAATGAAATAAACAACGATAATAGCAATAATTTTCCCACAACTACACATCTGACCTAGCTAATTTGTTCAGCCAAAATGGTCACTTGGTTGGACATACAAACAAATTATCAATCTGTTGCCAAAAAAATTTGATACTTGGTAAAATTCGTTGTGTTCTTCTCAAATTAGCCAGTGGAAAATAGATTAATCTGGCTCACTGTTCCTCCAGTCAGTGTTAAAGTAACTGCTGATGAATGCCATTTACTGTACAATTGTTTACGTTACTTGTTCACCATGTACCTATCGCAACTTTGTTCTGACGATGTGGTTGAACTCTCACTGTCACTGATGTCATGATCATTGTCACTTTCATGGTCAATGATTACAGTGTCATCAACTATCTTGCAAGATTCGTTTACAGCAAGCGGACTTTTGGAAGCAACACCAGTAACATCAATAAATGAGTGTGACCTGTAACACACGATGAACCACAAACATTTAGTAAAATTCATTACAGACACAAGATAATAATAATTATTATTATAATAGTGAATACTCATTGTTGCTACGTGCCACAAAAAAGTGTTTTATGGAAATTATGTTTATTTTGATTGCATTTAGCCAATACTTGACTTTGACGGCATAAAAATTCCATAAAATCCAGATTGCTGAACTGGCGTGCCCCTCACAATAACCAGGGATTTGGGGTATATTATATGTTGAATACAACTGGGTAGTTCACAGATGTTACAAAATTTAGAGCATGCAATTTTCACTTACTCTTCACGACTGCCAGTACTTATGAAAGAAATATCACGAATATCTCTGCCTTTTCCCAACGGAGTTGAAGTTAATGGACCTGGCATTAACATTACAAAAAAAAAAAAAAACGCGCGTGAGGTCGTGAGGTATGCAAATCATAAGAAATAAACATGAATAATCTCAGGTGAGAAGTCGCGCTCATACGTTTGCACGTACCCTCTTGATCTTCGGAATGTCTCGCTCTTTTGGCTGGTGTGCGAGTCTCTTCCATCGCATTCAATCTACAAAAAGTGAAAAAATGTTCAAACATTTCTGTCCAGTATAAATACCACACATCCGTCTAAAATACAGAACGAGCTGGTACTCCTACTCACTCATTTTCTTGCCTTCGTCTGAGCTCCAAACCGAGCAGCCATGAAGCGAAGACCGAATCGTTGCCAAAGGATCCATCCGCACGAATCTTTCTCCAGCTTGAGAACACCCGATTTTCCAAATATATGGAATGGTGGTTGACTCTCCAGTGTTTCTGATTGATCTGCCTCGTTATTTTCGTTAATGCAGGTGATTTTTTCCGCCCGGCGCCTTCACGTTTCCCTCCTCTTCTCTCATGTTCCATTGGATACTTGATTCAATCCGTTTTAGCCAAAGACCAGAAAATAAGTTTAAAAGATGGCTAACATAATATTCAAAAACAGGTTTTGAGTAAAATATCGAAGATCAAATGAACCAAAAGGCACGATTGACGCAGATTTTGTCTATGTCTACGACGCGTAATTTTGATTTCGGGTTGAGGTAACCTCTTTTCAAAAGTAACAAAACTAGTGTCCAGGCCAGCGCGGTCTCAAAGCTGACTGTGTCCCTTTAAATCACGTATTCGGTCACAAATAACATAACCTTAATTCAATGTTTACATAGCCACAACCCCTTTGAAAAGCCTGAACGCAGAATTTCTAACAAAGTGGTTGGTTTTTCACCAAGTGCTACTTAATCTACAAACAACGGCGTCAACAACCTCGTTCCCAAGGTCTCTCAATGAAGGCAGAGAAGAGAGACCCTGGGAACGAGGTTGCGGTGGCAATGCTAGAAAAACTTTCCCTCAGCTTTTGTTAGAAGTTGTTGTTGACAACTCAGCCTCTGCTCTACCACCATCTATAAAGATAAGAGCTCTCGACAGAGGCAGTTATTCGGAACGCTTAACTACCTTATCTTGATAAGTTAATAAACTTTATTATCTTTTTTTCAGCTGGCAAACATAGCCTGGGAAAACCTCTCCAGCCGCTAAATCTGTAATTAATTGGGAATTCTTGAAAAAGTGAAAGTTGAAATACACCAACCAATGAAAGAAACGTCAAACAGTAGAAGCAATATGGAAGATCGTCGTAACCCACAAGCTCTCTGTCCAACAGTTTGATTTGCAATATCGGCACCTGGTTGCGTAAATCAATGGCTTTATTACTAAGCTTACGATGTATGCGAGCCCCAATGTAATTGCAGTACACTAGCTTTTAGTGCCTTGGTAATATACAGAAATACGGATACACGAAATGAGAACTTTTAACTCGAAAGATACAAAAATAAGCGTTGCTTGCCACTGTACAACATAATAAAAGACACCTGATTTGTTTTTCCGTATTTATTATCAGGAAATACTGATTCCGATAGCCTACTTTATTACTGATTGTAAAGTCACACTGAGACTCCAAAAATAATTGTTCAACGCAATCTCTTCTCTGATTACCGTTAATTTTAGGACACTGTGTCCCAGGACTTGTGGTAGCAGAGAAAATAAGGAAATAAAAAAATCATAACCGTAGATTTGAACCTGGAATTTCTTGTCCCTGAGCAGGTGGCAGTGCAGTGGTCAAGTGATTCCCAGTGGTTCCGAGGTTCGAGTCTTATGTCCATTTTTTGATTGAATTCACGTGATAAGACGGCCATGTTGGTGCCAAAACAATAGAAAAATGTTGCTCAAGTTTTGCATAATAATTGTCAAATTCCCAAAAAAACTTTTTCGCTATTGTTCCTTCCACCAACAAGGTCGCCTTGACGTCAGGTGCGATCAAAGAATGCACTTTCGGTCTTCTAAGTTAACGATAGTAATATCGACGTTCAAAGCAATTCACGATAACAGCGGTTTAAAGGTAGAGAATGGCTTGGATTGTTATAGGCGGGAAAGCGAAATGGCTTTAAATTATCAAATTAAGGTCGACTTCGCTGAAGCCCATAGCGTGAGTACTTCCTCGTTTTTACCTTATCTAATTTGCATCTGATGGAACAATTGAGGGGTCACACAGGATACAAAAATAAGTTTTAGAACTAAGTCTTAAACAAGGAATGAGCTTTCAGGCATTTTGCCGCCTTGTGTGATTGACGCAATGAGACTACCCTTCAATAAAGATACTGAATGATTTTCTTTAAATTTGATTTTATCAAACCAGTCGATTAAGATCGAATTGCGACCGTGAAACGATTGAAAGAATGACGATTGGAGGGCAAGCCCTTCGTAAGAGGAAATATCCGGAGGATTTTTGAGTTGTTTGAGGTTTAGATAGGAAGTGGGAGAGTGATATCATTAGTAGAGACGTGGTGAAGAAAAATAAAAATACTCGAATAAATTAGTACAATGTCCAATGCTCATTCATTCCATAGAGTTTGAGAGTGCGAAGGTTAAAAAATTAACTTTTGCTCCAAGTTTAAATTTTCCGTGTTTTGCCTTGGTTGCACAGTAGGGGGAAACGACAATATATCACATCTAGGGTAGAGGGGCTCGAAAGGTTAACATGGCGCGAAATGGGTTAATAAAAATAATAATAATAATAATAATAATAATAATAATAATAATAATAATAATAAATCAAATCAATTGAAATTGACATGAAAAGAAAGACTCTTAATTACAATAATAGAATGGCCCCGAATGCCATTCCCAGGGTTGTCCAATGAGATTGACTCCTGCTGGGAAGAGGAAAAGAGGACGTCCCAAAACGACATGGAGACGATCAGTGGAAAAAGAAATGCAGAGGCTCGATGGACCTGGAGCCAGATTCAACGGTGGTGATATGACAGGCAGAATTGGAACTCTTTGGTGAAGGGCCTTATGTGCTACCTGCCACGAAGAGGATTAAGATTAAGACAATAATATCAACTGTTTCATTTAAATTCAATAGATGTAAGGAATGAGAAATTACTTTTAGAAGATATTCGTGTGTCTTTTAAGTCTGATCTTATGTGACTTCACCGTTGGACTGTCTGGTAGTACGTCACTTGGAAGATCATTCCAAGTTCAAATTATTCTTACGAAAAAAAGAATGTTTGTAACAATTACTCCTCGCAGATTTGGCTTGTAACTTACATAGATGATTTTCTCTTGGTTTAGTACCTTTGCAAAGTTCAAACACATCGTTAAATGTTAGACCAATTAATTCAAACACTGTCTTACAACATTCTACTAGAGAGATAAATTCTCTTCTACCTTCAAGAGAGTTCCATTTGAGTATTTTACATCTGACTTGATATGCCATCTCTTGTCTACTTTGACCGAGTGCTATGCGTGAAGCTCTTCTCTAAACCTTTTCAATTTCGTGGATGTCTTTGACTAGATGTGGTGTCAAAACAGGACATCCGTATTCTAGAACCGGACGAACCAATGATTTGTAAAGTGTCGAGTAAATTTCCTTATTCCCAGAGCCAACAGTACGTTTTAGTAAACCAAGAACTTTGTTTGCTTTATCAATGATTCCGTCAACATATTTAGACAATGATAAATCGCTGGTAATTGTCACTCCAAGACCTTTGTAATCTTGTAATCATGGGTTTTGATGCATCTTTGTGATTTTCTCAAATTTACGATCGATTACATTGGCAGAAGCATCGGCGCATGATACAAAACTTGTCCCTTCTTTTATTGAAATGCTATTAAATTTTCAGGACAAAATGATAAGTCGAAATCAACGACCAGGTCACTTTTATCCCCGAAAATTTCATCTATTGCATAGCCTGTACATTATGCAAAAGGATCTACATAGACGAAATAAGGCCGAACGCTTATTGGTTAATTTGACAATAACTTGTGAGAGAAGGCTTTTTCGCCATAAATGGTCTGAGAAAAGTGATATCTGTGAACTCTAAGATTCAAGTCATGGGTTCCTGACTGGAAAAAATGGCATTTTTGTCGCCTGCAATAACCACTTATATCCATAAGATGCCAATCATTGAATGCACTTCTTTCCACCAAAGTCAGTCCCCTGTTGTGTACATGTTTCACTTCAAAAATTCTTAATGGAAATCCTTTTTAATCCAGATAACATATTTATGGAAATACCCTATCATTTTAGGTTAATAATCGCCAATTGTTAAAGCACGACCATTATTGCCAGTGGCTTTTTTTAGGATGGTCTTTTCACATTGAGAGCAGTTAGGCCCGTTCGTTCAGTTCTACAAGGTCTGAGATTTTTTGTGGCCCAAGTGAAGACATTTGCAAAGCTCTGATCAGCTTCAGACTATTCTAATTCTTTCTTTTTTTTTTTTTATTAATCATAAAATTCTTCAAGATCATAGCAAAGGATTCTATGTCTGAAAGCGGCCTTTTGTTTTTTTCGATTCATTATTAGTTCAGTTGAAATTGTTTATTAAGAAGTCCCCATTCATAAAAGTTTGCGCGTTTCGCTGTATTAATGTAAAGTTTGTGTCTGTGACGTCTTCCTGAACTATAGTAAGAAGGTACCGGTCCTTTCGCTCCACTCAATTTCACAACAAACAGATTTAATGTATAGAATGTATTTGACTCATGCGATTTCGGATTTAGTATAATCAGAAACCCATAAGGGTTGAAACGTGTAACGCGTGTTCACAGCTTCCGAATATTCAGTGCGAACTGATTGGTTGAATGTTTCAGTGCTAAGTACCATATTTGGAAGCCTCTCGCTCTTGTTGTTCCAAATATGGTACTTAGCAAATTGAATATTCAGAAGCTTGTGTCCCAGCACACAAGGGGCCGTTACACGTTTCAACCCTTATGGGTTTCTGGTATAATATAGACTTTTATACCCGAAGGTTTGGAACTGAATTCGTTGATTAACCGCGTTTTACCACCATAATTGGTTTTGTTGTTAGCCTCTCCCACTCCATCTTTTTGTTTATTCCATTTACTGTTTGTACATGGAAGAAGTTCAATAAATATAAAATAAAATAACATTGACTGTTGTAAAAGATAAAACCCATAAACTTAATCACTGCAAAGAGATCAAAGCACGATTTTGGTTTCCTTTTCAAAATTGCCAAAAATAAACTATTACTGCGAGTCAATGAAATTTGGTCAATTCATTTTTCTTTGATCAAGAATAAATTTCACCAAATAGAACTTACAGAAATGCTTCATTAATGCTATTTATGTATTTGTCTCAGATGAGCGACACAGAACTGTTTGAAATGTTTGAGTCTTCCCTGGGTGTAAGTAAGTCGCTGAAGCTTGGAGGGTGTGGCCTTTAGCTATTTACAACTTCCCTACTCTTTCTGTGCAATGTTAGAAATGGCTGAATATTTCATGCTTGGAATACGTTCACTTATACAAAGTAAGAACTTAACCATTAAATTACAATTTTTGCGAGTCAGCAAAACCTTTCGACTTTTAAACAAAAATTAGCGATGCATTATGAAAATGCAAAGTGAAATCAATGTAGTAGTTTGAAGTCCCACAAAACAATCTCTTTCTCTTTTTCTTTGTCGGAATGAATGTATCATACGGTTTTACACAAGAATTGTGTCAAATAATCTTAGCTCAATGTGAAAAAAAGAGGATTGTAGCCTTTCGCAAGTCTATGAACGCAAGAAGCTCTTACGTTTTTTAGTATCAGAATTTGCAAAGGAGAAAATAAATTGGTAACGTAAAATTTCAATTTTTTTTCAGAACCATTTAATAGTTGATCGTCTCAAAGTATCGAGTTATGTCTTGCGCACTATGAAGACCGGACATAGGGGAGTAAAACAGGCAAGTTCTTTATCGGCGAACATAAATCCCCGGCCGCTAAAACAGTGCTTATACCCATTTCCAATCCTCCCAAAAATAAACGAAAGACTGCTTTGTTAAATATAGAAAATATATTCCGCAACAGATATAAAAGACCAATGTTTTTTCATAATTTACACACAATTTTTCCTCGAATAGCCGATTTTAACTTGAAGAAGCAGTTTGCAGAGAGTTGCCAAAAGATAAAGATGGGGTTCACTTTATATTCAATGGTAAGAGCAACGATCTGAAGATACAGCTTATCACAAGTAAACAAAGCATTAAGCATTATTACACAATAAGTAGCCAAGGCGAAACAATTTACAGACTGATTTTCTCGAGTGTAGACAGTGATGCCAATTTCTCCAGGATACTCTGCGCCTGAATCGAGCAAAAAAGAAGAAGCATCAAATCTCCAATTTACTTGCGCATTTGCACACTTGCACGTAGCCATGCAAATTTAGTTTTAAATGAAGATTTTCCCACTATTATCTTTCGATAGCGCTACAAAGTCGAGCTATAAACAGTCAATTAATCGTGTGCTTTACAAACCCTACTGGGTACGATAAACTGTATTCGCGCCAATATTGGACTAACATATGCCAATGATTAAGACAATTCTGATATAATATATTCTGCGTGGCTCTACTTCTGTTATTTGATGTAGTAATCATAAAATCACACATCTCTACTTCCTTTCAGTACCTTAACTTTGGATCAATCTTTTTCTCCTAATTGATTACTTGTTTCATTATCTTGCATCAGCTTTTTCCTATTTTCGTATTTGGAACACTTATTCAAGACCCGGTGATGGGCAAGCCACAACAACCATTGACAAAACTAGATGCCCAACAGAGCCTCACCACGAAGACAGCCGACCTTGAACTAAGTCAACTGGCAAACGGGACGTTAAACAGTCAAAGAAAACGACATGTGGAGTACCTCCTATCAGAGATTTGCCCACACTTTTCTAAACATATAAAAATAACAAACCAGGGTTGTTTGGCGGGAAAGCATTTTTGCCCAAAATACAATATTACAGAAGCTCTATGCAAAAGGATCAGCTTTGGCTGTCTAAGAAGTATATTGACTTCGAACCTGGCAAAGTGTCAGGAGCATTTTAAGACTGTAACTAGAGCGACGCCTTCTGGTCTTATCGACATTAAGTATGTAAAAAACTGCAAATGTTTTTAGGGACAGATATCATACTGTTTGACAGATCGGAAAATGGTTTGTAATAATTTTTATTTAAAAGTACTTAGTCTATATTTATTTTGAATGGGGATAAGTTTCTGTTTTTTAGATAACACCGAACGCTAAAATGCTATGTTTATAGGTGTATTATAAAAGGCAATTAGTAAGGAGGCCGTAAGAAGAAACTGTAAGGTGTGAAAGAAGTTATTAAAATCTGAGTGTCATTATACATTATGAAGAGCCATTTTGATCAAGTTGAAGACGTTCTAAAGCATTTCACTTTTTGGATGAAAAACGGACAATTGTCGTCCTGATGTTTTTGTGTCGTTTATTGGTAGGGTTAAATCAGTATACGATCCGCCGAATTCAAAGGCCTACTTGAAAGTAGACTTAACTGATTAGAGTGTAATGTGAAGTGCTAGTTTTGTATCCCATATGAACCATGTGAGCGTTAGCCCTACTAATGAAAATGAGCCCACACAAGGACATATAAAAACGCTGACCAGGGTGGGAATTGAACCCACGACCTTCGGGTTAGATCACCGTCGCTCTACTGGCTGAGCTACAAAGTCAGACGGGAGCAGGCCCTTGGTAGCCTGGGTGGCCTGGGTAGAAAGGTTTTCCGTGAAAAAACAGAATTTTTTCTGTTTTGGCTCGGCAAAAAAAGAAATAGATAATAATAATAATGGTGTGCCTTCGCCATGTACGAGCAATTTTTGCGCGATATGAAAATTAATTGAAGGGTTACAAAATGTAAGCCCATTTCTGGCTTGATGGTATGTCATCTGATACTGTCCTTGTTTGAAAGATCGTCTTTTAAGTTTTGCTTCTCGGCCAAATATGCATCTCTCAGCCTCGATAATTATCAGGTGCCCAGATCGAAGCGAAACCAGTCATACGCCCACCAAGAGCAGAACCAGTTCATTTAGAAACAAGTTTAACAAGGAGCTTGGCAGCATGGCAGACTTAAAGTAATCAGGCCTGTCAACGAGCCCACAGACTGTGTAGACAGCCCAGTGCTCAACGAAAGCACGCCCAGACCATCGACAAAATTATAAATCAACTGAATGGCGCAAAGTTCGTTAGCATAGCAGACGACAAGAAAGTATATTGGTAGGTTCCGCTGGGTCATGAGAGCTCCCTGCTCACGACCGTTAACACTCCATTCGGGAAAAAAAAAATCGTTTTACGAGACTTTCTTTTGAACTAGTGGCATCACAAGACGATTCTTCGGAAATAAACTAGACTCTTCCCTACAAGGATTTGACGCAGTGACAGGGACAGCAGACGACAGCGAGATCTATACGGTGCAACAGAGGAGCAACACGAGCGTAATATGATAAACCTAGAGAACAAGAGAACAAGAGAGAAGAGAGAACATAGTATCGTATTGCACAACGACAAAATACAACTGAAACGTAAAGAAGTGAGCGTCTATGGACACGCATAGACAGCGGACGGTGTCAATCCAGATACAAGGAAAGTGTCAGCGATACTTGACATGAAGTCATCATGAAGCATCAATGACCTCCAAAGTTTCCTCGGTTTAGTAAATTACCAGATTTTCAAGCAAATTAGCAACAACAACGACACCCCTACGAGACCTAAGAAAGAAATAAACTGCCTACGTATGGGCTCATCAGCACGACAGAGCATTCCAAGCAGTCAAAGAAGAACTGTCTTCAGCACCTGCACTCAGATACTTTACAATTCAAAACAATACAATACAATGCATACTTAATTGACCGCTCCCCATTGGGGCTTTTTAGGGCCAATGAAACACCGTTAACGAAACGACGGAACAGTACAACAACAACTGTTAGGAATCTTAACTGGCCGGAGGCAAACCAGCTGGTTATTTACAAGTGCAGCTGAGAAGTTGAACCAGGGACTACCTATGACAAATTGAACGAGTGGTCAGATTGGATCTTGAACCCGAAGTCTCCAGATCTCACTCACGGCAAGCACCCTAACCACTGGGCCACGCTGCCTCTTGCAAACGTATTGTGACAAACATTTTGAAACTACAATCCAACTTCATACCTCACAAAGAGGCCTCTGGGCGGTTCTCCTACAAAATGATCAACCGGAAGGAATTTACGCTTGTGCCTGCAATTTGATACCAGCTCATTTCGTTTGTTAAGTGTCACCATTTTCAGCATTACACAGGTAACATCCTTTTGTTAGATTGTTATAGCATTTAGCCTTGGCTAGAATTTTCCAGGAGATCGCGAAGTCTCTCTTTTGGTATTTTAGTTGCCATAAGTGCCTGCTGAGTTCAGTGTCATTTATTTTGCTTTATGTTTGAAGGACATTTGGTTTTTTTTGAAATTACCATATTTAAACGACTGGAAAAGTCGTGGCTAGGAAAAAGTGCTCCCTCGTTGATCAACAAAAAAGTGGACCTCCGCATCCTGTAAGGGTGGGGGGGGGGGGGGTACCCGTCGCTTTTACGCACATTTGTTATTGCTACTCCCCTAAAAACAACAAGAAATAAAATGAACTGAGCAAAGAAAATGAGATGATTACGAAATAGTTACGTTTCCGTTCACTTTACCTCAAAAATGCCTGGAGTATTGAAGATGCATACGAAAAGGTAACGTCGATTTTCAAGACGTCGGTAATACTGGTGTAAGTAAATGCTGCAAGGGCTGGTTTTCACCGCTAAAAACCAGCACAAAACGCAAGCTCATTATAATCTTGACAATTAGCGCCTTTTTTTTAAAAAAAGAGACACAAAGTTAATGCGTCACTTGTGCTTGTACTTGTGCTTGCGCATGCCTAGCTGTGAAAGATCATGAATAAACGAAGAATGTCGTTAAGAAGTGTACAGGAAAACAAAAAGGGACTAACAACATGTTAAACCTTTTTCTTTATTTGCTGTGTGTTTAGTTTACATGTCCTTTTTATATTCATCAGAAAATAGAACTGAATACTTTAATTAGTTACATTCAATTCAGAATAAGTATCTCCTGATAATAAAAACGGATAAAACAAGAAATTATTTTTTTTAATATCTTGCACATCAACAAGCAACGTTTATGTTGATATCTTTTATGTGATATCTTTTGTTACAGGTTCACTTTTCTTTACGTATCCGTATTTCAGTATACTGCCAAGGCAAGCAAAGCTCCTGCCACGACATTGGACCTCGTATACATTGTAAACTGGGTAAAAAAGCCACTTATCCACACATCCAGGTGTCGATCTTGGCCATGAAGCTATTGGACAGCCTGTAAAAGATTGTGTGTTACAAAGATCTTCTCTCTTGCTTCTACTGTTTGACGTTGCGTTCATTGGTTGATCTACTTCAACTTCCACGTTCTCAAAAATGCCAAATTTCTTATCCAGATCTTGCGACTGGGAGGTTTGCCCAGGCAATTTTTGAGTAAAAAAGGGACAAACACCAGCTGAAATAAAAGTATTTGTAAGTAAACAAACCATCAACTTTACACAATCAGTTGTTCACGTTTTTCTGCCGATGTATATCATTAGTTTCAATTATTTGGATGCAACTTTTCCTATCTTAGCACTGTCTCTTACCATGGACCAAATTCTAAACTTCATTTTTCTTCTAGACTCTCGGCGAATCAGTGTATAGTCAGAGTCGCGCCTTTTTTGCAAATCTCTTCTTCGTATGCTGGACAAGGTTATACTTTATCAAGTATACTTTGGTCCTTTTATAACTATAATCAGTGAAGCCATTTCCTTTTTTTCTTTTTTTTCTTCTTTTTGAACTATCTACTTTTGATTAAAATTAGGGATTTTGCTTTAGTTGCAATCACCGATTCAGTGGAAGTGGCCAAATATGAAATCCATTCCATTTTGGGAGTTTAATTCGGATCCGTTACATCATTATTTTCCATCCCACATGCAAAGTACGTATTTTGGACTCTAGTTCCTTTCCTTTAAACAAAACATTTAGCTTTTACAATGAGGGAATTGTCTTTAGCTGCAAGCACAGATTCAGTGGAAATGGACTCTCCACAGCGATTCCATTTTGGGAGTTAAATTTGGTAAGTTACATCTTTATTTTCCCGCATCCGTTATGCAAAGTACGTATTTTCAAATCTAGTAGAATTAAGCACTGAGTTTCATAATATATACCCAACAAGTATAAAAATTTAGTAAGAGTGAGATTGCTGAGCCGATCGAACGTCGCATCCACAACACAGGACATGCAATTATTAATGCATTTGTTTCCATTACTCTTATTATTCGGACTGTGAGAAATCGATGAGTCAAAATTTAAAGCTTATTGCTGAAGACACGCCCTGTGGTTTAAGTTTTTTTATACGCAGAACATAATCCGTTCTGTTTTCCCAAGAAAAGAATTAACACCTTGAATTTTTGTCTTGGAACTTAATCCAGTTCCCTCCCGGGGAAATGTGACTTGCAAAATCCGTTCTCAAGGAAATACACTTATGAACCACTCAGATATGTAAGTAATTAGATCGGCAAGCCCAATTTTGATATCCAACATGAAGTTGCTTCTTAAGGTCAGGGTAAATGCAGCAGTTTATCCTTACTGGAGGATCAGCATTTCATGGACACTTTGTGACGTTGTCGGCTGTATTCTGAGACATGAGTAACGTTGGGGAGAAGAGCAAGGTGACGCAACGTAACACTTATTGAAATCCGTTTACATCAAATTACCATCATTTTCAACGAATCGTTCATTGAAGAAACTTCTCGGCTCTGATAATTGTCTTCTCCAATGAATGAGTTACAGTATGCTACGTCCAAATTTGAAGGTACTTGGAAAGGAGTCTCATTTAATAACACATGATTCCACACATGATTCCAAAAGAGCATGTAGAATGGCAAGAAATGCACTTAAGGGAAGGGAGAGTAAAAACAATTGAACCCCACTCCGTGCACTTTCCTACGGACTATTCCCGTGGACTGCTCCACTGACTTCCCAATGATGAGGTATTGACTTGACACTGACTTCTGAGGAAGTCAAAAGCACTGAATTTCTATATTTATTAACTTCAACCAATTGTGATAAAACTAGTCGAAAGACAGCAGGCTTTAATAGACAATGCGCTTCAGCGTATTTACAACGAACCGTTGATATCGATTTTGATGAAGGAAGTACATGTACCCAAACAAATTTGTTTGGAGAGATCCACTGAAAATCTAGCCCTCTTGTAGAAATGGGAAGATCATGCCAGTCCGGACTTACCAAAGCGTACAGTACAGGGCTCTCCACAATATTAGTGCGCTCAGTGACTTATTGCAGTCTTGCCTCAAATCTGGTATTTCCGTTCTTAAATTCACGGGAACGATTGAAATTAAGCCTTGTAGTTGTTATCAAAACCAACACGCGTCCTCTTTTATGATCAGTATACGGAGTTCCCGCGCTTTCGTGAGAGTCAAATTACCTCGAAGCAAGTTATACTGAAGTATTGGGTAGTAGCTATCTTCATAAGCAAGAGGAGGACTGGTATGGAAGTGTTATGTGTTAGTTGTAGTGGTCCAGTCTGGTCGTTAAATTCACCATAGTAGTCGTTGCGAAGATTCCTTAACATGATTGACTGGGTATGTTCACTATCTTGGTTGAAATACTGAAGTCTTACTAGCATCAATCTTATCTAGCTCAAGTTTTGTAGGCTTTCGGGTCGGTAGAGTTGGCCCAGCATCACCATACGTTTTTTTAGCAAGTAAGATATCGTTAGTTTTCTCTTTACCGCCATAGGAGTTGAATATCTAGACAAGTTGTTTGTAACAAGTATCCCAGTAGCTTATAACTTGTTGTTACAGGTTACGGCTTGGACAAGATTATATTGCAGTTGGTGTGAAGGGAATAAATCAATAAATCAAGTATATAATTGCATTTATTTCGAGATCAAGCCCGTAAGGTAGTCCTTTCGGAATTTCCTCGTTAATCTTTAATCGGTATACTTCTAAAATAGTAAAAACTGTACTAGAAGTTTAAGATAATAAAACTTAAGTAAATGTATGAATTAATAAAGTAAAATCTACACAGTAAAGAACATCCACATTGAGCGATAATGGCTTTAAAATTAAAGCACTTAGTGATTCAGGAATTACAGATATAGGCAAACTGTTCCAAGTCTTTCTGGCACTAGCATAAAAAGAAAATTTATACGTATCATTTGATGTTAAAAGTTGGTGAAAAGGTGCAGAGTCGCGACGGCGTGAAGCTCTTGTATTTTGGTACATCTCAGCTGGAAGAGAGATATCAAGTGAAGCTATGATCGTCGCAGTTATGAACGCAATTTTTACAATTGCGTAAAGAAGCCTGAAAAATTTAGGACTTAAACGGGGTTTGAACCCGTGACCTCGCGATTCCGGTGCGACGCTCTAACCAACTGAGCTATGAAGCCACTGACGTTGGGAGCTGGTCATTTGTGGGTTCTAATGGTACTGTGAGGAATGAATCAATAATGAAATGGTGTATGAAATGAATCATATATGAACTGCAAAAATTGCGATCATAACAGCGAAGATCATAGCTTCATTGATTTCATATCCGCAGTTCATATATGATTCCTTTTATATACCATTTCATCATTGATTCATTCCTTACGGGACCATTAGAACCCACAAATGACCAGGTCCCAACGTCAGTGGCTTCATAGCTCAGTTGTTTAGAGCATCGCACCGTAATTGCGAGGTCACGGGTTCAAACCCCGATGAAGTCCTTAATTTTTCAGGCTTCTCTACGCAATTGTCAAAATTGCGTTCATAACTGCGAAGATCATAGCTTCACTTGATTTCATATCCGCAGTTCATATATGATTCATTTTTCATATACCATTTCATAATGATGACAAATCCTTGACAAATCTGCGATGTTCCAACGAGTCCCAACCCGGCACATCAATCATTGGAGAGACATGGCTAAAACGGAAATAATCATCGAAGACAAATCTAACCGCACAACGTTGGATTATCTCTATATCAATATTGCAGTGGATGTAGGGATTCCATACTTTGCTAGAATACTCCAATTTAGGGCTTACAAGGATAACATATGTGTCACTCTTGACCTCCGGAGAACAGCCATATAAGATTCGTCAGAGAAGACCAAGAGTTGAGTTCCAGGAAGGTAACTACGTCTCTGTACACAACACAGTCATCCTCAAACAGGCGTAAACTACATTGAATAGAAGACGATATCTCATTTATAAATTAAAAGAATAATAAACCGCTTCACGACACCTCTTGTTTACTTTTAAGAGTCGCTCGCCGTTACAGTAAAATATCATCTCGTTGCCTCAACAAGAAATGATTAAATTGTCTATGAACTAGAACCATTAGCTGCGAGTCTTAACAAGATCGACGGACCAAGAAGTCGAATATAATAAAAAAGGACATTAATTGAAGAGAACGCAAATCCGCAACTATGCCAAAAATTCGAAGGAGCATCTTCCGGGAGAATTGAAAAGAAAACCTAATGAAAAGGGAAAGGATTATAAAAGGACATTATAAGAAACCAAGCGGAAAGGATGCGGCAATAAACGGCTCACAACATCTCTTTTTCACCCTTGAGAGTCCCCTGAGTTCCGCGCCGTTAAAGGGCGGTTTAGCGAGAATGACGACGACTATGACAACGCCACAAACCGATGGGTTTAAATAAAACAGTAAATAAACTAAAACAAAGGCTTTCCATGCCCAGTAAGAGCGTTTTACATTTTGGCAATTTTTTTGACAAAGCCATTTTTTTTTTCGGAAAGATGTCTTGTTTTTGGTCTTTTCGTTTTGCCTGTTTTCTAAGTTGTTGTCTCAACAAATGTTAATCGCCAGCATTTTATAATACCATGAGCTAATTGTAGGATCTTAAATTGCTTTTCATAACCAAAATCTCTCGGAACCTTTTGGAAACGGTCCAGCAGTATCCTGAACTTAATCTGAGAGGAGAGGCAAAGTGTGCTACCGAGAAGATTCAACTCTTGTTTAATTGAGAATCTCCAATGATAAACGCTTATGAATGGCGAGCCCTGTGTACTTCGTCTCCTCTACTATCGAAACCCATCCCACTTATAAAGAATAATCCTCGTTTTGTATGTCTCTTAAGAACCAAGCCCGAAAACCATTTTGAACCTCTTGTAAGCGTTTCTGTAGATACAATGACAGTCAGTCAACAGCGAAGAGATAGTTTAAAGTCACATTTTTTATTGTAATGGACCAACCAGAGCCATGTTGGCTTTCGAACAAAGGGTTCTTTTGTTCAAGAGGATCGTTCAAAAACTATGAATGTAAACAGATATTTTTCCTATTTTCTGCCATAGTAGTGCCCTAGACTTTGGAGCTTTTTGGAAACAGATTAGGCGCTGCAACATGACGAGAGATTTAATTAATACCTTTGGCAATTCGTTAATTGACCGCGTTTGACCACCTTAAGTTGTTGTGCTGTTTTTGCCTCCCACTCCATCATGCCTTAGTTTATTTTTGTTTCTTTT
>NC_090884.1:36744909-36749909 GCF_036669925.1 Montipora capricornis
TGTACAATATACAAAAGGATCTACATAGACGAAACATGGCCGAACGCTTATTGGTTAATTTGACAATACGTTGTGAGAGAAGGCATTTTCGCATTAAATGGTCTGGCAAAAGTGATATCTGTGAACTCTAAGTATCAAGTCATGGGTTCCTGACTGGAAAAAATGGCATTTTTGTCACCTGCAATAACCACATATCCATAAGGTACCAATCATTGAATGCCCTTCTTTCCACCAAAGTCAGTCCCCTGTTGTGTACATGTTTCATTTCAAAAATTCTAAATGGAAATCCTTTTTAATCCAGATAACATATTTATGGAAATACCCTATCATTTTAGGTTAATAATCGCAAATTGTTAAAGCACGACCATTATTGCCAGTGGCTTTTTTAGGATGGTCTTTTCACATTGAGAGCAGTTAGGCCCGTTCGTTAAGTTCGACAAGGTCTGAGATTTTTTGTGGCCCAAGTGAAGACATTTGTAAAGCTCTGATCAGCTTCAGACTATTCTAATTCCTTTTTTTTTATTTTATAAATCATAAAATTCTTCAAGATCATAGCAAAGGATTCTATGTCTGAAAGCGGCCTTTGTTTTTTTCGATTCATTATTAGTTCAGTTGAAATTGTTTGAAGTTTGCGCGTTTCGCTGTATTAATATAAAGTTGGTGTCTGTGACGTCTTCCTAAACGATAGTAAGTAGGTACCGGTCCTTTCTCCCCACTCAATTTCACAACAAACAGATATAATGTATACAATGTATTTAACTCATCCGATTTTGGATTAAGTATAATATATATATACTTTTATAACCGTACGTTTGGAACTGAATTCGTTGATTAACCGCGCTTTACCACCATAATTGGTTATGATGTTAGCCTCTACCACTCCATCGTGTTTGTTCTTTTTTTTTTTTTATTCCATTTACTGTTTGTGCATGGAAGAAGTTCAATAAATATAAAATAAAATAACATTGACTGTCGCGAAAGATAAAACCCATAGACTTAATCACTGCAAAGAGATCAGAGCACGATTATGGTTTCCTTTTCAAAATTGCCAAAATAAACTAGTACTGCGATTCAATGAAATTTGGTCAATTCATTTTTCTTTGATCAAGAATAAATTTCACCAAATAGAACATACAGAAATGCTTCATTAATGCTATTTCTGTATTTGTCTCAGATAAGCGACACAGAACTGTTTGAAATGTTTGAGTCTTCGCAGGGTGTAAGTAAGTCGCTGAAGCTCGGAGGGTGTGCCCTTTAGCTATTTACAACTTCCCTACTCTTTCGGTGCAATGTTAGAAATGACTGAGTATTTCTTGCTTGGAATACCTTCAGTTATACAGAGTAAAAACTTTACTATTAAATCACAATTTTTGCGAGTCAGCAAAACCTTCGACTTTTCAACAAAAAATTAGCGATGCATTATGAAAATGCAAAGTGAAATCAAAATAGTAGTTTGAAGTTCCACAAAACAATCTCTTTCTCTTTTTCTTTCTCGGAATGAATGTATCATACGGTTTTACACAGGAATTGTGTCAAATAATCTAAGCTCAGTGTGAAAAAATGAGGATTGTAGCCTTTCGCAAGTCTATGAACGCAAGAAGCTCTTACGTTTTTTAGTATCAGAATTTGTAAAAGAGAAAATAAATTGGTAACGTAAAATCTCAGAATTATTTTTAGAACCATTTAATAGTTGATCGTCTCAAAGTATCGAGTTATGTCATGCGCGGAGTATAACTGGGGAGTTCTTTATCGGCGAACATAAATCCCCGGCCGCTAAAACAGTGCTTATACCCATTCCCAATCCTCCCAAAAATAAACGAAAGACTGCTTTGTTAAATATAGAAAATATATTCTGCAACAGATATAAAAGACCAACGTTTTTTCATAATTTACACACAATTTTCCCTCGAATACCGGATTTTAACTTGAAGAAGCAGTTTGCAGAGAGTTGCCAAAAGATAAAGATGGGGTTCTCTTTATATTCAATGGTAAGAGCAACGATCTGAAGATACAGCTTATCACAAGGAAACAAAGTATTGTACACAATAAGTAGCCAAAGCAAAACAATTTACAGACTGATTTTCTCGAGTGTAGACAGTGATGCCAATTTCTCCAGGATACTGTGAGCCTGAATCGAGCAAAAAAGAAGAAGCATCAAATCTCCAATTTACTTGCGCATTTGCGCACTTGCACGTAGCCATGCAAATTTAGTTTTAACTGAAGATTTTCCCACTATTATCTTTCGATATCGCTACAAAGTCGAGCTATAAACAGTAAATTAATCGTGTGCTTTACAAACCGTGCTGGGTACGATAAACTGTAGTCGTGCCAATATTGGACTAACATATGCCAATGATTAAGACAATTCTGACATAATAGTCCCTGCATTGCTCTACATCCGTTATTTCATGTAGTAATCATAAAATCACTCATCTCTAATACCTTTCAGTACGCTAGCTTTGGATCAATCTTATGCTCCTAATTGACTTCTTGTTTCATTATCTTGCATCAGCTTTTTCCTATTTTCGTATTTGGAACACTTCAAGACCCGGTGATGGGCAAGCCACAACAACCATTGACAAAACTAGATGCCCAACAGAACCTCACCATGAAGACAGCGGACCTTGAAACAAGTCAACTGGCAAACGGGACCTTAAACAGTCAAAGAAAACGACATGTGGAGTACCTCCTATCAGAGATTTGCCCACACTTTTCTAAACATAGAAAAATAACAAACCAGGGTTGTTTGTCGGGAATGCATTTTTGCCCAAAATACAATATTACAGAAGCTATATGCAAAAGGATCAGCTTTGGCTGTCTAAGAAGTATATTGACTTCGAACCTGGCAAAGTGTCAGGAGCATTTTAAGACTGTAACTAGAGTGACACCTTCTGGTCCTATCGACATTAAGTATGTAAAAAACTGCAACTGTTTTTAGGGACAGATATCATACTGTTTCACAGATCGGAAAATGGTTTGTAATAATTTTTATTTAAAAAGTACTATATTTATTTTGAATGGGGATAAGTTTCTGTTTTGTAGATAACACCGAACGTTAAAATGCTATGTTTTATAGGTGTATTATAAAAGGCAATTAGTAAGGAGGCTGTAAGAAGAAACTGTAAGGTGTGAAAGAAGTTATTAAAATCTGAGTGTCATGATACATTATGAAGAGCAATTTTTATCACTGTGACACTATTTGCCCCACGGTTGTACAAGTTGAAGACGTTTGTCCAAAACAACTTCTAAAGCTTTTCACTCTTTGGATGAAAAACGGACAATTGTCGTCCTGATGTTTTTGTGTCGTTTATTGGCAGGGTTAAATCAGTATACGATCCGCCGAATTCAAAAGGCCTACTTGAAAGTAGACTTAACTGATTAGAGTGTAATGTGAAGTGCTAGTTTTGTATCCCATATGAACCATGTGAGCGTTAGCCCTACTAATGGAAATGAGCCCAAACAAGGACAGATAAAAACGCTGACCAGGGTGGGAATTGAGCCCACGACCTTCGGGTTAGATCACCGTCGCTCTACCGACTGAGCTACAAAGTCAGACGGGAGCAGGCCCTTGGTAGCCTGGGTAGCCTGGGTAGAAAGGTTTTCCTTGAATTTTCGATGTTTTGGCCCCGCAAAAAATAAAATAATAATAATGGTGTGCCTTCGCCATGAGATCAACACTGGCGTTTTACGAGCAATTTTTGCGCGATATGAAAATTAATTGAAGGTTTACAAAATGTAAGCCCATTTCTGGCTTAATGGTATGTCGTCTGATACTGTCCTTCTTTGAGAGATCGTCCTTTAAGTTTCGCTTCTCTGCCAAATATCCATCTCTCAGAAGCGGAAATTATCAGCTGCCGTTCCAGGGTCCAGATCGAAGTGAAACCAGTAATGCGCCCACTAAGAGCAGAACCAGTTCATTTCAGAAACAAGTTTAACAAGGAGCTCTTTTAGCATGGCATACTTAAAGTATTCAGGCCTGTCAACGAGCCCACAGACTGTGTAGACAGCCCAGTCCTCAACGAAAGCACGCCCAGACCATCGACAAAATTATAAATCAACTGAATGGCGGAAAGTTCGTTAGCGTAGCAGACTACAAGAAAGTATATTGGTATGTTCCCCTGGGTGATGAGAGCTCACTGCTCACGACCGTTAACACTCCATTCGGGAAAAAAAATCGTTTTACAAGACTTCCTTTTGGACTAGTGGCATCACAAGACGATTCTTCGAAAATCAACTAGCCTCTTCTCTACAAGGATTTGACGGAGTGACAGGGACAGCAGACGGTAGCGAGATCTATACGGTGCAACAGAGGAGGAACACGACCACAAAATGATAAACCTAGAGAAAAAGAAAGCAAGATAGAAGAGAGAACATAATATCTTATTTCACAAAGACAAAATACAACTAAAGGTAAGCGTCTATGGAGACGCATAGACAGCGGACGGTGTCAATCCAGATACAAAGAAAGTGTCAGCGATACTTGACATGGAGCCATCATGAAGCATCAATGACCTCCAAAGTTTCCTCGGTTTAGTAAATTACCAAACCAGATATTCAACCAACGACACTCCTACGAGACCTAAGAAAGAAATAAACTGCCTACGAATGGGTCCATCAGCACGACAGAGCATTCCAAGCAGTCAAAGAAGAACTGTCTTCAGCACCTGCACTCAGATACTTTACAATTCAATACAATACAATACAATGCATAATTAATTGACCGCTCCCCATTGGGGCTTTTTAGGGCCAATGAAACACAGTTAACGAAACGACGGAACAGAACAACAACAACTGTTAAGAATCTTACCTGGCCGGAGGCAAACCAGCTGGTTATTTACAAGAGCAGCTGAGAAGTTGAACCAGGGACTACCTGGAACAAATTCAACGGCGACCGGATCTTAAACCCGGAATCTCCAGATCTCACGGAAGCACCCTAACCACTAGGCCACACTGCCTCCTGCAAACATATTGTGACAAACATTTTGAAACTACGATCCAAA
>NC_090884.1:36754909-36764909 GCF_036669925.1 Montipora capricornis
CATGTAGGGATTCCATACTTTGCTAGAATACTCCAATTTAGGGCTTACAAGGGTAAGATATGCGTTATTTTTGACCTCTGGAGAACAGCCAACACAGTCATCCACAAACAGGCGTAAACTTGATTGAATAGAAGAAGATATATCATTTATCAATTATTAAAAAAATAATAAACCGGTTCAAGACTCCTCTTGTTGACCTTTGAGAGTCGCTCGCCGTTACAGTAAATTATCATCTCCGGTTGAGACACTAACTAAGAAAACAGGCAAAACTAAAGGGCCAAAAACAAGACATCTTT
Source organism: Montipora capricornis (assembly GCF_036669925.1). NCBI lineage: Eukaryota > Metazoa > Cnidaria > Anthozoa > Scleractinia > Acroporidae > Montipora > Montipora capricornis. The sequence goes on from NC_090884.1 coordinate 36,755,206, forward strand.
CGAAAAAAAAAAGGGCTTTGTCAAAAAAATTGCCAAAATGTAAAACGCTCTTACAGGCCATGGACAGCCTTTGTTTTTGTTCATTTACTGTTTTAAACCCAGTGCTTTGTGGCGTTGTCATAGTCGTCGTCACCCTCGCTAAACCGCCCTGTAACGGCACAGGACTCAGGGGACTCTCAACGGTAAACAAGAGATGTCGTGAGCCGTATATTGCAGCATGCTTTCCGGTTGGTTTCTTAAAATTTCCGTTTATAATCATTTCCCTTTTCATTAGGTTTTGTCAGCAATTCTTCCGGAAGTCGCTCCTTCGAATTTTTGGCATAGTTGCGGATTTGCGCTCTCTTTAATTAATGTCCTTTTTTAGATTCGACTTCTTGGTCCGTCTTGTTAAGACTCGCAGCTAATGTTTCTAGTTCATAGACAATTTAATCATTTCTTGTTGAGGCAACGAGTGATCAAATGTTAATCGCCAGGTGGTTTTTCATTACTGAAATCTAACGGAACCTTTTGGAAACGGTCCAACGGTATCGTGAACTTAATCTGGGAGAAGTGTGCTATCGAGAAGATGCAACTCTTGTTTAATTGAGAATCTCCAATGATACAGTGGAACCCCGTTAATACAGCGTTAATACGACCACCTTCGGGCCATGGACATTTGGTTGTATTAACGGGGTGGTCGTATTAACGGGGTAGGGTCAAATTATGATGCAAAATGCTTTTAAACTACATTTTACTGCAGTTCATGTATAGTTACCTATAATCCGCTAAAAATCAACCTTTTTGCAGTTAATTAACAACCTTACAACGGCAATTCAATGCAACTCAACGAAGTAACAGCAAACGAAACAGAGTAATGGAAGCAAAAGCACAAGTTTAAGTTGTTGGGAAAGCCGTTAATCATGGGGAAGAATATGGGATGGAAATCCCATGCATTTAGGAGTTTACTGGACAGCCAAGAAACGCTGATATGCTTAACAAATTATTAGAAATTCCAAGTAACCGATCTGTGAGAAAAGAACAGGAAATGGACTTTGAAGAGAAAAGCCACAGTGGAAGGCAGCAGAAACAAAAAGGCAAAATAACTTTGAGAGCCTCGAAATTGTGCAAAGTTAAGTCTATCAGATCTTTTGTAGTATTGCTAGTATTAAAAAATGCATCCTTTTTACTGAGCACTGCAATTTACAGGATGTCATGCTAACAACTAACACCTTTGGCTAAAAATAATTCAATAAAATATTAATCCGGTGTTTGTCAGATTGTGTCTTTATCCATTCAGCAGCCCCACCAAGCATTTTGAATGGTCGTATTAACGGAGTAATTTTATAAAGAAAATAACGACTGAGGACTCCAAAACGTGGTCGTAATAACGGGGTGGTCGGATTAACGGGGTTTTGAGATAAGAAAAGGAGTGGGCTTTTGTTCGGGCCAAAAAAAAAAAGTGGACGTAATAACGGGGTGGTCGTATTAACGTAGTGGTCGTATGGCGGGGTTCCACTGTAATTGCTTATACATGGTGAGCCCTGTATACGTCTTCTGCATATGAAGCCCGCAAACTGTTTTGAACCTTTAGTTAAAATTGCGTGTCTGGTCTTCTCCAAACAGAGGTGAGAAATGGTTTCATGCAGACTGGGACGCCTAAAATGCTCTGTTGTAAACATGGCGGTTCACGAGTGAAGTTGTCTCTCTGGCCTTTCTGTGGACGAATTCCAGCACCTACCGATACAATTTGGGCAAGTTTTGAAAGCTAAAAAATACAATCGATGCGGTATTTTGCCGGTAGGACTGGGTGACCCGACCCTAATAAAAAAATCTATGAAATGGGAATCGGGGATTTTCCCTTGTCATGGAATGGCAGAATTACACAGAATTCTTTTTGGGGCATGAACGAGGCAACTTGAGAAACACGACAGTGGCCCTCATCAATATGGCTGAGGCGCGGCGCGCCGGGGGAAAAAGTAGTAAGAAGAAGATTTCCAGCCAGATATTAAGGAATAGCCCTGGTGTGTGCTGTTAACGTAGACTTTTGATTTCTGAACAACTTTATAATAGAAAATTTGCGACAAAGTAGTGCTTTCTCGCAGTTATTCTTGTAGCAAAAACTGGACTTTCGTCAGTTGTTCTTGTCAAAAGAACGGTGTAATATTAAGATTTACATTTGTAGATTACGAAAAGCGAACTCTATATGATCTCTATGCAATAAGCGCATTCAAAATGTCTTCATATTAATAGTATAAAACTCTGTTTTTTAAGGATTTTCGTGCTACTAGATACAATTGCAATAGCGAACAGCGAAGAGATAGTTAAATTCACGTTTGTCCAGCACATCTTCTGTCGGTGCGAAAACTAGCGTGAACTTTCCAACGGATACATCTTCCAGTCTGGCAGCCGCCAACGAGGTTCTTTAACTTCTTTAATTTGGGTGATCGATGATACCTCTCAAAAGGTGTGATTACTGTAGCAGAACACATTTCGCCGGTCATCTTCTCCCAGAAAAGGCTAAAATATGAAGCCTTTCCCAAGGACCGCTAAAGTATCAGCGCAATTTAGTAGCTACTTTATAGCGTCTTTCTCCTCTTTTTTGAGAGCACCAGAAAATCCAAGATTGTCCTTGTAGTTAGAACGTCCGTATTTATTTTACAAGGAAGAGACTGTCACGTTGTGACACCTTGTTTCAAGTCTCTCTCTGTTCCGCTGTAATAAAACGTACTGTAAACCCAAGAAGTTATTAAATCACTAATTCGGTCACAAATAACATAACCTCTATTCAATGTCTACACATAGCCACAATCCCTTTGAAAAGCCTGAACGCACAATTTCTAACAACCTGGTTGGTTTTACACCAAGTGCTACTTCAACTATAAACAACGGGTGCAACTCTACAAACACTTCGCCTAAGCTTTTTTTTTTTTGTTAGAAGTTGTTGTTGACAGCTCAGCCTCTGCTCTACCACCATCTGTGCAGAAAAGAACTTTCGACGGAGGCAGTTATTTGGAACGATCAACTACATTATCTTTATAAGTTAATAAACTTTCTTATCACATTTCAGCTGGTGTTTGACTCTTTAATTGGCACCATTTTACTCCGGGAAAAATAGCCTGGGAAAACCTCTCCAGTCGCTAAATTCTTGAAAAAGTGAAAGTTGAAGTACGCCAGCCACTGAAACAATCATCAAACAGTAGAAGAAACATGGAAGATCGTCGTAACCTATTAGCTCTGTCCAACAGTTTGATTTACAATATCGGCACATCACTCAGCTTACGATGTATACGAACCCCAATGTAACTGCGTTAGCTTTCAGTGCCTTGATAATACACAGAAATACGGATACACGAAATGAGAACCTGCAACTCCAATAATACAAAAATAAACGTTGCATGCCATTGTACAACATAATAAAAGACAACTGATTTTTTTTTTCCGTATTTATTATCAGGAAATATTGATTGTGATAACGTACTTCATTACTGATTGTAAAGTCACACTCTGACACCAAAAATCATTGTTCAACGCAATCTCTTTTCTGATTATCGTTAATTTCAGGACACTGTGTCCTAGGACTTGTGGTACCAGAGAAAATAAGGAAATAAAAAAAAAAATCATAACCGTGGATTGGATTTGAACACGGAGTTTCTTAAAAGATTGTTCCTGAGCAGCTAGCGGTGTGGTGGTCAAGTGGTTCCCAGTGGTTACCAGTGGTTCCCAGATTCGAGTCTTATGTCCATTCTTTGAATGTGTTCACGTGATAGGGCGGCCATGTTGGTGCCAAAACAATAGAACAAAGTAGCTCAAGTTTTGCATAATAATAGAGTCAAATTCCCCAAAAATTTTTTCGCTATTGTTCTTTCCACCAACATGGCCGCCGTGACGTCAGGTGCGATCAAAGAATACACTTTCGGTCTTCTAAATTAACGATAGTAATATCGACGTTCAAAGCAATTCACGATAACAGCGAATTCAAGGTAGAGAATGGCTTGGATTGTTATAGGCGAGAAAGCGAAATGGCTTTAAGCTATCAAATTAAGGTCGACTTCGCTGAGGCCCATAGCGTGACTACTTCCTCGTTTTTACCTCATCTAATTTGCATCTGATGGAGGAGGGGTCACACAGGTACAAGAGTAAGTTTTAAAACTCAGTTTTATACAAGGAAGGAGCTTTCAGGCATTTTACCTCCTTGTGTGATTGACGCAATGAGACTACCCTTCAATAAAGATACTAATTCTCTTTAAATTTGGTTTTTTCAAGCCAGTCGATTAAGATCGAATTGCAACCGTGAAACGATTGAAAGGATGACGATTGAAGGGCAAACCCTTTGTCAGAGGAAATTTCCGGAGGATTTGTGAGTTGTTGGAGGTTTAGATAGGAAGTGGGAAAGCGATGCAATTAGTGAGGAACTGGTGACGAAAAAATAAATAAATAAATTAGTTCAATGTCAACTGCTTATTCTTTCGATAGGGTTTAAGAATGTTATACAATTAACTTTTGCTCCAAGTTTTCCGTGTTGCCTTCGAGGTACAGTAGGGGGAAACGACGATATATCACATTAACGGTAGAGTGGCTCGGAAGGTTAACATGACGCGAAATAATAATAATACTAATAATAATAATAATAATAATAATAATAATAATAATAATAATAATAGATCAAATCAATTGAAATTGAAATGAAAAGGAATCGAAGACTGTTATTATCTTATTTTCAGTCTCCTCAGTTAAAATTTATAAAGGAAAAAAGGTTTTCCTAATTACAATAATAGAATGGCCCCAAATACCCCGAATGCCTTTCCCAGGGTTGCAATAAAATGGACTCCTGCTGCGAAGAGGAAAAGGAGACATCCCAAAACGACATGGAGACGATCAGTGGAAAAAGAAATGACAGAGCATTAGAATTCTTCGGTGACGGCATTATGTGCTACTTAGCACGAAGAGCAGGATTAAGATTCAGACAACAATATCAACGGTTTCAAATAAATTCTATAGATGTAAGGAATGACAAAATATCTTTAGACGATATTCCTGTGTTTTTTTTTGTCTGATTTTATATGACTTCACATTTGGACTGTGCAGTAGTACGTCACTTGGAAGATCAGTCCAAGTTCAAATCATTCTTACGCAAAAAAAAAATGTTTGTAAGAATTAATCTTAGCAGATTTGACTTGTGACTTACATTGATGATTTGCTCTTGTTTAAGTACTTATGCAAAGTTCAAACACATTATTAAATTTTAGACCATTTAATTCAAACACTGTCTTACAACATTCTACTAGGGAGATAAATTCTCGTCTGTGTTCAAGAGAGTTCCATTTGAGTATTTTACATCTGACTTTATATGCTATCTCTTGTCTTCTTTGACCAAGTGCTATGCGTGAAGCTCTTCTCTGAACCTTTTCAATTCCGTGGATGTCTTTGACTAGATGTGGTGGCCGGCACACAGGACATGCATATTCTAGAACCGAACGAACCAATGATTTGTAAAGTGTCGAGTATTTTCCTTATTCCCAGAGCCAACCCTGAGTACGTTTTAGTAAACCAAGAACTTTGTTTGCTTATCAAAATGATAAGTCAAAATCACACTAAGAGCAGTTAGGACCGTTTGTTAAGTTCGACATTGTCTGAGATGTTTTTGTAGCATAAGTGAAGGCATTTGTAAAGTTCTGATCAGCTTCAGAATATTCTGAGTTTTTTTTTTTTTTTTTTATAAATCCATAAAATTCTTCAAGATCATAGCAAAGGATTCTATGTCTGGAAGCAGCCTTTGTTTTTTTTGGTTCATTTTTAGGAGAGTTGAAATTGTTTATTAAGAAGCCCCCTTTTGTAAATTAAAGTTTGCCCGTTTCCCTGTGTTAATATAAAGTTATTGTCTCTGTGACAGCTTCCCGAACGATGGTAAGTAGGTCCTTTCGCCCCACTCAATTTCACAACGAGCAGATATAATGTATACAGTGTATTTAACTCATCCGAATTCGGATTTAGTATAATATATACTTTTATACGTTTGGAACTGAATTCGTTAATTCACAGAGCAGTTGACCACCATAATTAGTTCATTGGTTAGTCTCTCCCACTCCATCGTGTTTTTCCCTTTGTTTTAAATTATTCCATTTACTGTTTGTACATGGAAGAAGTTCAATAAATATTAAATAAAATAACATTGACTGTCGCGAAAGATAAAACCCATAAACTTAATCACTGCAAGAGATCTGAGCACGATTTTGGTTTCCTTTTCAAAATTGCCAAAAATAAACTATTACTGCGAGTCAATGAAATTTGGTCAATTCATTTTTCTTTGATCAAGAATAAATTTCACCAAATAGAACTTACAGAAATGCTTCATTAATGCTATTTCTGTATTTGTCTCAGATGAGCGACACAGAACTGTTTGAAATGTTTGAGTCTTCGCAGGGTGTAAGTAAGTCGCTGAAGCTCGGAGGGAGTGGCCTTTAGCTATTTACAACTTCCCTACTCTTTCGGTGCAATGTTAGAAATGGCTGAATATTTCATGCTTGGAATACCTTCAATTATACAAAGTAAGAACTTTACCATTAAATCACAATTTTTGGTTTTACACAAGAATTGTGTCAAATAATCTTAGCTCAGTGTAAATAAAAGAGGATTATAGCCTTTTGTAAGTTTATGAACGCAAGAAGCTCTTACGTTTTTTAGTATCAAATTTTGCAAAGGAGAAAATAAAGTGGAAACGTAAAATCTCTATTTTTTTTTTGGAACCATTTAAATGTTGATCGTCTCAAAGTATCGAGTTATGTCTTGCGCCCTATGAAGACCGGACATAGAGGAGTATAACAGGGGAGTTCTTTATCGGCGAACATAAATCCCCGGCCGCTAAAACAGTGCTTATACCCATTTCCAATCCTCCCAAAAATAAACGAAAGACTGCTTTGTTAAATATAGGAAATATATTCCGCAACAGATATAAAAGACCAATGTTTTTTTCATAATTTACACACAATTTTCCCTCGAATAGCCGATTAAGTTGAAGAAGCGGTTTGCAGAGAGTTGCCAAAAGATAAAGATGGGGTTCACGTTATATTCAATGGTAAGAGCAACGATCTGAAGATACATCTTGTCACAAGTAAACAAAGCATTCTACACAATAAGTAGCCAAGGCGAAACAATTTACAGACTGATTTTCTCGAGTGTAGACAGTGATGCCAATTTCTCCTGGATACTGTGCGCCTGAAACGAGCAAAAAAAAGAAGCATCAAATCTCCAATTTACTTGCGCATTTGCGCACTTGCACGTAGCCATGCAAATTTAGTTTAAAATGAAGATTTTCCCATTATTATCTTTCGATAGCACTACAAAGTCGAGCTTTAAACAGTCAATTAATCGTGTGCTTTACAAACCGTGCTGGGCACGATAAACTGTAGTCGTGCCAATCTTGGACTAACATATGCCAATGCTTAAGACAATTCTGATATAATATACAAGTACAAGGAAAGGATACGTTTATACAAACGTTGGCCGTGTAGCACTTATATTTTCATATTTTCAACAGAATTAACTGAAGAGAGTGTAGTGTAACGTGAAGTGCTAGATTTCTATCCCATATGAACCATGTGAGCGTTAGCCCTACTGATGGAACTGGGCCCACACAAGGACAGAGAAAAACTCTGACCAGGGTGGGAATTGAAACCACGACCTTCGGGTTAGATCTCCGTCGCTCTACCGACTGAGCTACAAGGTCAGACGGGAGCAGGCCGTGGGAACTGAAGATGTTAAAGTCACGGCAATTAACATGTACAAGTACAAGGAAAGTTTACGTTTATACAAACGTTGGCCGTGTAGCACTTATATTTTAAACAGAATTAACTGAAGAGAATGTAGTGTAACGTGAAGTGCTAGATTTCTATCCCATATGAACCATGTATGCGTTAGCCCTACTGATGAAACTAGTTCCATCAGTGTGCTAACGCTTACATGGTTACACTACATTCTCTTCAGTTAATTCTGTTTAAAATATAAGTGCTACACGGCCAACGTTTGTATAAACGTAACCTTTTCTTGTACTTGTACATGTTAATTGCCGTGACTTTAACATCTTCAGTTCCCACGGCCTGCTCCCGTGTGACCTTGCAGCTTAGTCGGTAGAGCGGCGGAGATCTAACCCGAAGGTCGTGGTTTCAATTCCCACCCTGGCCAGAGTTTTTCTCTGTCCTTGTGTGGGCCCAGTTCCATCAGTAGGGCTAACGCTCACATGGTTCATATGGGATAGAAATCTAGCACTTCACGTTACACTACACTCTCTTCAGTTAATTCTGTCTGATATAATATACTCTGCGTGGCTCTACTTCCGTTATTTAATGTAGTAATCATAAAATCACACATCTCTACCTCCTTTCAGAACATTAACTTTGGATCAATCTTTTGCTCCTAATTGATTACTTGTCTCATTATCTTGCATCAGCTTTTTCCTATTTTCGTATTTGGAACACTTATTCAAGACCCGGTGGTGGGCAAGCCACAACAACCATTGACAAAACTAGATGCCCAACAGAACCTTACCACGAAGACAGCCGACCTTGAACCAAGTCAACTGGCAAACGGGACGTTAAACAGTCAAAGAAAACGACATGTGGAGTACCTCCTATCAGAGATTTGCCCACACTTTTCTAAACATAGAAAAATAACAAACCAGGGTTGTTTAGCGGGAAAGCATTTTTGCCCAAAATACAATATTACAGAAGCTCTATGCAAAAGGATCAGCTTTGGCTGTCTAAGAAGTATATTGACTTCGAACCTGGCAAAGTGTCAGGAGCATTTTAAGACTGTAACTAGAGTGACGCCTTCTGGTCTTATCGACATTAAGTATGTAAAAAACTGCAAATGTTTTTAGGGACAGACTGTCATACTGTTTCACATATCGGAAAATGGTTTGTAGTAATTTTTATTTAAAAAGTTCTATATTTATTTTGAATGGACAACACCAAACGTTAAAATGCTATGCATTTACAGCTGTATTATAAGAGGCAATTAGTAAGGAGGCCATAAGAAGAAACTGTAAGGTGTGAAAGAAGTTATTAAAATGTCAGGGTCATGATACATTATGAAGAGCCATTTTTATCAGTGTGACACTGTTTGTCCCACGGTTATACAATTTGAAGACGTTTATCCAAATCAACTTCTAAAGCATTTCACTTTTTGGATGAAAAACGGACAATTGCCGTCCTGATGTTTTTGTGTCGTTTATTGGCAGGGTTAAATAAGTATACTATCCACCGAATTCAAAGGCCTACTTGAAAGTACACTTAACTGATTAGAATGTAATATGAAGTGCTAGTTTTGTATCCCATATGAACCTTGTGAGCGTTAGCCCTACTAATGAAAATGGGCCCACACAAGGACAGAGAAAAACTCTGACCAGGGTGGGAATTGAACCACGACCTTCGGCTTAGTTAGATCACCGTCGCTCTACCGACTGAGCTACAAAGTCAGACGGGAGCAGGCCTGGGTAGCCTAGGTAGAAAGGCTTTCCGTGAAAGAACAGAATTTTCTGTTTTGGCCCCGCAAAAAAAAAAAAATAAATAATGGTGTGCCTTCGCCATGAGATCAACACTGGCGTTTTCCAGGAATTTTTGCGCGATATGAAAATTAATTGAAGGGTTACAAAATATAAGCCCATTTCTGGCTTGATGGTACGTCGTCTAATACTTTCCTTGTTTGAGAGATCGTCCTTTACGTTTCGCGTC
>NC_090884.1:36769909-36804909 GCF_036669925.1 Montipora capricornis
AAACAAAACATTTAGCTTTTACAATGAGGGAATTGTCTTTAGCTGCAAGCACAGATTCAGTGGAAATGGACTCTTCACAGCCGTTTCATTTTGGGAGTTAAATTTGGTCCGTTACATCTTTATTTTCCCGCATCCGTTATGCAAAGTACGTACTTTCAAATCTAGTAGAAGAAAGCACTGAGTTTCATAATATATACCCAACAAGTATAAAAATTTAGTAAGAGTGAGATTGCTGAGCCAATCGAAGGTCGCATCCACAACACAGGACATGCAATTATCAATGCATTTTCTTTCCATTTCTCTTATTAGTCGGACTGTGAGAAATCGATGAGTCAAAATTTAAAGCTTATTGCTGAAGACACGCCCTGTGGTTTAAGTTTTATTATACGCAGAACATAATCTGTTCTGTTTTCCCAAGAAAAGAATTAACAACTTGAATTTTTGTCTTGGAACGTAATCCAGTTCCCTCCCGGGGAAATGTGACTTGCAAAATTCGTTCTCACGGAAATACACTTATGAACCACTCAGATATGTAAGTAATTTGACCGGCAAGCCCAATTTTGATATCCAACATGAAGTGGCTTTTTATGGTCAGGGTAAATGCAGCAGTTTATCCTTACTGGAGGATTAGCATTTCATGGACACTTTGTGACGTTGTCGGCTGTATTCTGAGACATGAGTAACGATGGGGAGAAGACCAAGGCGACGCAACGTGACACTTGTTGAAGTCCGCTTACATCAAATTACCATCATTTTCAACAAATCGTTCATTGAAGAAAGTTCTCGGCTCTGATAAGTGTCTTCACCAATGAATGAGTTACAGTATGCTACGTCCAAATTTGAAGGTACATAACTTGGAAAGGAGTCTCATTTAATAACACATGATGCCAGAAAAGCATGTGGAATGGCAAGAAATGCACTCAAGGGAAGGGAGAGTAAAAACAATTGAACCCCACTCCGTGCACTTTCCTACGGACTACTCCCGTGGACTGCTCCACTGACTTCCCAATGATGAGGTATTGACTTGACATTAACTTCTGAGGAAGTCAAAAGCACTGAATTTCTAAATTTGTTAACTTCAACCAATTGTGATAAAACTAGTCGAAAGACAGAAGAAGATAGCGAGGCTTTAATAGACAATGCGCCTCAGCGTATTTACAACGAACCGTTGATATCGATTTTGATGAAGGAGAAAAGCCGGAGTACAAATTTGTTTGGAGAGATCCACTAAAAATCTAGCCCTCTTGTAGAAATGGGAAGATCATGCCAGTCCGGACTTACCAAAGCGTACAGTACGGGTTCTCCACAATATTAGTAGCGCTCAGTGACTTATTGCAGTCTTGCCTCAAATCTGGTATTTCCGTTCTTAAATTAAAGGGAAAGATTGAAATTAAGCCTTGTACTTGTTATCAAAACCAATACGTGTCCTGTTTTATGATCAGTATACGCAGTTCCCGCGCTTTCGTGAGAGTCAAATTACCTCGAACCAAGTTATACTGAAGTACTGAGTAGTAGCTATCATCATAAACAAGAGAAGAACTGGAATGGAAGTGTTATGTGTTAGTTGTAGTGGTCCAGTCTGGTCGTTAAATTCACCATAGTAGTCGTTGCGAAGATTTCTTAACATGATTGACTGGGTATGTTCACTAGCTTGGTTGAAATACCGAAGTCTTACTAGCATCAATCTTATCTAGCTCAAGTTTTGTAGCCTTTCGGGTCGGTAGAGCTGGCCCAGCATCACCATACGTTTTTTTAGCAAGTAAGATATCGTTAGTTTATCCACACAGGTTGTTTGTAACAAGTATCCCAGTAGCTTATAACTTGTTGTTTTAGGTTACGGCTTGGACAAGATTATATTGCAGTTGGTGTGAAGGGAATAAATCAATAAATCAAGTATATAATTGCATTTATTTCGAGATCAAGCCCGTAAGGTAGTCCTTTCGGAATCACCTCGTTAATCTTTAATCGGTATACTTCTAAAATAGTAAAAACTATACTAGAAGTTTAAGATAATAAAGCTTAAGTAAATGTACGAATTAATAAAGTAAAATTTAAACAGTAAAGAACATCCACATTGAGCGATAATGGCTTTAAAAGCACTTAGTGATTAAGGAATTACAGATATAGATAGGCAAACTGTTCCAAGTCTTTCTGGCACTAGCATAAAAAGAAAATTTATACGTATCATTTGATGTAACAAGTTGGTGAAAAGGTGCACAGTCGCGACGGCGTGAAGCTCTTGTATTTTGGGACATCTCAGCTGGAAGAGAGATATCAAGTGAAGCTATGATCGTCGCAGTTATGAACGCAATTTTTACAATTGCGTAGAGAAGCCTGAAGAATTTAGGACTTAAACGGGGTTTGAACCCGTGACCTCGCGATTCCGGTGCGACGCTCTAACCAACTGAGCTATGAAGCCACTCACGTTGGGAACTGGTCATTTGTGGGTTGTAATGGTACTGTGAGGAATAGTGTATAAAATGAATCATATATGAACTGCAAAAATTGCTTTCATAACAGCGAAGATAATAGCTTCACTTGATTTCATATACGCAGTTCATACATGATTCCTTTTATATACCATTTCATCATTTGTTCATTCCTCACGGGACCATTAGAACCCACAAATGACCAGCTCCCAACGTCAGTGGCTTCATAGCTCAGTTGTTTAGAGCATCACACCGTAATCGCGAGGTCACGGGTTCAAACCCCGTTTAAGTCCTTAATTTTTCAGGCTTCTCTACGCAATTGCCAAAATTGCGTTCATAACTGCGAAGATCATAGCTTCACTTGATTTCATATCCGCAGTTCATATATGATTCCTTTTATATACCTTTTCATCATTGATTCATTCCTCACGGGACCACTAGAACCCACAAATGATCAGCTCCCAACGTCAGTGGCTTTATAGCTCAGTTGTTTAGAGCATCGCACCGTAATCGCGAGGTCACGGGTTCAAACCCCGTTGAAGTCCTTAATTTTTCAGGCTTCTCTACGCAATTGTCAAAATTGCGTTCACAACTGCGAAGATCATAGCTTCACTTGATTTCATATCCGCAGTTCATATATGATTCACTTTTCATATATCATTTCATAATGATAACAAATCCTTGACAAATCTGCGATGTTCCAACGAGTCCCAACCCGGCACATCAATCATTGGAGAGACATGGCTAAAACGGAAATAATCATCGAAGACAAATCTAACCGCACAACGTTGGATTATCTCTATATCAATATTGCAGTGGATGTAGGGATTCCATACTTTGCTAGAATACTCCAATTTAGGGCTTACAAGGATAACATATGCGTCACTCTTGACCTCCGGAGAACAGCCATATAAGATTCGTCAGAGAAGACCAAGAGTTGAGTTCCAGGAAGGTAACCACGTCTCTGTACACAACACAGTCATCCTCAAACAGGCGTAAACTACATTGAATAGAAGACGATATCTCATTTATAAATTAAAAGAATAATAAACCGGTTCACGACACCTCTTGTTTACTTTTAAGAGTCGCTCGCCGTTACAGTAAAATATCATCTCGTTGCCTCAACAAGAAATGATTAAATTGTCTATGAACTAGAACCATTAGCTGCGAGTCTTAACAAGATCGACGGACCAAGAAGTCGAATATAATAAAAAGGACATTAATTGAAGAGAACGCAAATCCGCAACTATGCCAAAAATTCGAAGGAGCATCTTCCGGGAGAATTGCTGAGATTAAGAAAACACTTAAAAGAAAACCTAATGAAAAGGGAAAGGATTGTAAAAGGACATTAGAAGAAACCAACCGGAAAGGATGCGGCAATAAACGGCTCACGACATCTCTTTTTCACCCTTGAGAGTCCCCTGAGGGCGGTTTAGCGAGAATGACGACGACTATGACAACGCCACAAAGCGATGGGTTTAAATAAAACAGTAAATAAACTAAAACAAAGGCTTTCCATGCCCAGTAAGAGCGTTTTACATTTTGGCAATTTTTTTGACAAAGCCTTATTTTTTTTTTTTTTCGGAAAGATGCCTTGTTTTTGGTCCTTTCGTTTTCCCTGTTTTCTAAGTTGTTGTCTCAACAAATGTTAATCGCCAGCATTTTATAATATCATGAGCTAATTGTAGGATCTTAAATTGCTTTTCATAACCAAAATCTCTCGGCACCTTTTGGAAACGGTCCAGCAGTATCCTGAACTTAATCTGAGAGGAGAGGCAAAGTGTGCTACCGAGAAGATTCAACTCTTGTTTAATTGAGAATCTCCAATGATAAATGATTATGAATGGCGAGCCCTGTATACTTCGTCTCCTCTACTATCGAAAGCCATCCCACTTATAAAGAATAATCCTCGTTTTGTATGTCTCTTAAGAACCAAGCCCGGAAACCATTTCGAACCTTTTGTAAGCGTTTCTGTAGATACAATGACAGTCAGTCAACAGCAAAGAGATAGTTAAAGGGTTCTTTTGTTCAAGTGGATCGTTCAAAAACAATGAATGTAAACAGATATTTTTCCTATTTTCTGCCATAGTAGTGCCCTAGACTTTGGAGCTTTTTGGAGACAGATTAGGCGCTGCAACATGACGAGAGATTTAATTAATACCTTTGGCAATTCGTTAATTGACCGCGTTTGACCACCTTAAGTTGTTATGCTGTTTTTTCCTCCCACTCCATCATGCCTTAGTTTATTTTTGTTTCTTTTCTTTTCTTTTTGCACACAGACGAAGGCCAATAAAATAACGTTGACTACCGCCATAGATAAACGGCCCATAATCCGTCAATCAAAGCGAAGAGATAAGAGCACGATTTGGTTTCATTTTCAAAATTTCCAAATCTAAGTAAACCATCACTTTGATTCAATAAAATGTGGCCAAATTCTTTCTGCTTCAAACAATAAGAAATTTCACTTAGTAGAACTTACAAAAATGCTTAATTAATGCTGTTTCTGTACTTGTTTCAGATTGAGTTTTTGGTGTACGTAGGTCGCTGAACCTTGAAGCCGTGGCCTTTGTCTATTTACAACTTCCCTACTCTGTCGGTACAATGTTGGAAATGGCAATATTTGCTGCTTGGGATACCTTCAATTATACAAACTAATCCTATCGACATTTCCCACAAAATTAGTGATGAATTATGAAAATATCAAGTGAAATCGAAATGGTACTTTGAAGTACCACAAAACATTAGCCTCTAGTGGAACATCTCTTCCTCTTTTTCTTTGACGGAATGAAAGACATACGGGTTTTAACGGCACAGGAATTGTGTCAAATAATCTTAGCTCAGTATAAAAAAAGGGGATTGTAGCCTTTCGTAAGTCTGCGAGATCAAGCACTTAGTATCAGAATAAGCAAAGGAGAAAATAAATTGGTAACGTAAAATATTAGAGTTATTTTTAGGACTATTTCGTAGTTGTCTGATCGTCTCGTAACGTCATGCGCGCTTTAAAGACCGGACATGAGTGTGTGGGTTTTTAACGTGCAAGAGAACAAGGCATCGTATTCAACAAACACAAAATCCAACTGAAACGTAAAGAAGTAAGCGTCTATGGAAACACATAAAGTGCAGACGATGTCATGTCAGATACATAGAAAGTGTAAGCGATACTTGACATGGAGACACCATGAAGCGTCAAGGACATCCAAAGTTTCCTCGGTTTAGTGAATTACCTAACCAGATATTCAAGCAAATTAACAACACTAACGACACTCCTAAGAGACCTAACAACGAAATAAACTGCCTACGTATGGGCCCATCAGCAGTCAAAGAAGAACTCTCTTCAGCGCCTGTACTCAGATACTTTGACAAACATGCTGAAACTACAATCCAACATGATGCCTCACAGAGAGGAGTCTGAGCGGTTCTCCTACAAAATGATCAACCTGTTTGCTTCTCTTAAAAGGCACTCCCTGGGGAAGAAGGCAACTATGGCGCCATTGAAAGAGAGACAATAGCAGGTGTGGGGCCCGGGACTAGAGAAAGTTAACTATTTCATACACGGAAAGCCCTGTATTGTCCAGATAGACCACAAACCACTCGAATCTATTTTCAAAAAGTTTCCACCTGCCCTCCAACACTAAAAAGACTTGACCTGAGAGCTCTCTAGCCTGCGAAGGAGGCAGTTTGGTGAATTTTAGACGCTTGTTTCTACCGGCTTTGACTTTCGAAGGAAAGGTTGAATGTTACCTAGACCAAAGTCTAAAGTGATTGCGAAGGGGGATGGGGCGAAGAGAAAAAGCGAGAAACCGCCTGCAATCAACCTCAAGAGATTTTCGAAACCTCCCATTTCCAATTATGTGTGACGAGCATGGCTTTGATGTTAACTGGCAACCAATCATAGCGCGCCCAGTGTAAATATTGCTGGGAATACAATTCCTGTTTCACTTGGGAAAACTGGAATTTTCAGCTAACCGTTACCGTTTCCCTGTCTATGTTTCTTATGTGTGCGACTGGTGGCCAATGTTGCCGACAATCTGTTGGTGAAGTTATTACAATGTTCTTCCAGCACCTTAATTAAAAGATGCCTTGTCCAGGACAAGTTCTGTCGGTGCGAAAACTAGCTTGATCTTCTTCTTCACATCATCCAGCCTGGCAGCCGCCAACGAGCTTCTTTAACTTCTCTAATCTGGTGATCGATGATACGTCTCAAAAGGTGTGATTACTGACGCAGAAAACATTTCGCCGGTCATCCTCTCCTAGAAAAGGCTGAAATATGAAGCCTTTGCCCAATCACTTGGGAAGGACCGCTAATATATCACTGCTATTTAGTTGCTATTTTACAGCGTCTTTCTGCTCTTTTTTAAGAACACCAGGAAATCCAAGCTTGTCCTTGTTGTTAGAACGCGCACATTTATTTTACAAGGACGAGACTGTCACGTTGTCAGACCTCGTTTCCAGTCTCTCTCTGTTCCGTCGTAATAACCAAAATGTAGTAAAATGAAGTTATTAAATCACGTATTCGGTCACAAATAACATAACCTTAATTCAATGTCTACATAGCCACAATCCCTTTGAAAAGCCTGAACGCAGAATTTCTATCAAACTGGTTGGTTTTTCACCAAGCGCTACTTAATCTACAAACAACGGCGTCAACAACCTCGTTCCCAGGGTCTCTCAATGGAGGCAGAGAGGAGAGACCCTGGGAACGAGGTTGCGGTGGCAACGCTAGAAAAACTTCGCCTTAGCTTTTGTTAGAAGTTGTTGATACTTCAGCCTCTGCTCTACCACCATTTGTAAAGATAAGAGCTCTCGACGGAGGCAGTTATTCGGAACGCTTAACTACCTTATCTTGATAAGTTAATAAACTTTATCATCTTATTTCAGCTGGTGTTTGACTCTTTAATTGGCATCATTTTACTTCGGCAAAAATACCCTTGGAAAACATTTCCGGTCGCTAAATCTGTAATTAATTGGGAATTCTTGAAAAAGTGAAAGTTGAAATACACCAACCAATGAACGAAACGTCAAACAGTACAAGCAATATGGAAGATCGTCGTAACCCACAAGCTCTCTGTCCAACACTTTGATTTTCAATATCGGCACATGGTTGCGTAAATCAATGGCTTTATTACTAAGCTTACGATATATGCGAGCCCCAATGTAATTGCAGTGGCTTTGAGTGCCTTGATAATATACAGAAATACGGATACACGAAATGAAAACCTGTAACTCGAAAGATACAAAAATAAGCATTGCATGCCATTGTACAACATAATAAAAGACAGCTGATTTGTTTTTCCGTATTTATTATGAGGAAATACTGATTCCGATAGGCTACTTCATTACTGATTGTAAAGTCACACTCAAACTCCAAAAATAATTGTTCAACACAATCCGTTCTCTGATTACCGTTAATTTTAGGACACTGTGTCCCAGGACTTGTGGTAGCACAGAAAATAAGGAAATAAAAAAATCATAACCGTGGATTGGATTTGAACCTGGAGTTTCTTGTCCCTGAGCAGGTAGCGGTGTGGTGGTCAAGTGATTCCCAGTGGTTCGAGGTTCTAGTCTTATGTCCATTTTTTGATTGCATTCTCGTGATAAGACGGCCATGTTGGTGCCAAAACAATAGGAAAATGTAGCTCAAATTTTGCATTGCATGGCCGCCGTGACGTCAGGTGCGATCAAAGAATACACTTTCGGTATTCTAAATTAACGATAGTAATATCGACGTTCAAAGCAAATTAAGAATTCACGATAACAGCGAATTCAAGGTAGAGAATGGCTTGGATTGTTCTAGGCGATATAGCGAAATGGCTTTAAACTATCAAATTAAGGTCGGCTTCGCTGAAGCCCATAGCGTCACTACTTCCTCGTTTATACCTTATCTAATTAATTTGTATCTGATGGAACAATTGAGGGGTCACACAGGATACAAAAATAAGTTTTAGAACTAAGTCTTAAACAAGGAATGAGCTTTCAGGCATTTTGCCGCCTTGTGTGATTGACGCAGTGAGACTACCCTTCAATAAAGATACTGAATGATTTTCCTTAAATATGATTTTATCAAACCAGTCTATTAAGATCGAATTGCGACCGTGAAACGATTGAAAGGATGACGAATGGAGGGCAAGCCCTTCGTAAGAGGAAATATCCGGAGGATTTGTGAGTTGTTTGAGGTTAAATTTACACAGGAAGTGGGAAAGCGATATCATTAGTAGAGACATGGTGAAGAAAAACAAAAAAACTCGAATAAATTAATTCAATGTCAAGTGCTCATTCATTCCATAGAGTTTGAGAGTGCGGAGGTTGAAAAAATAACTTTTGATCCAAGTTTTCCGTGTTGCCTTGGTGGTAGGTGGAAACGACAATATATCACACCAAGGGTAGAGTGGCTCGAAAGGTTAACATGGCGCGAAATGGGTTAATAATAATAATAATAATAATAATAATAATAATAATAATAATAATAATAATAATAATCAAATCAATTAAAATTGACATGAAAAGAAAGACTCCTAATTACAATAATAGAATGGCCCAGAAAACCATTCCCAGTGTTGTCCAATGAGATTGACTCCTGCTGGGAAGAGGAAAAGAGGACGTCCCAAAACGACATGGAGACGATCAGTGGAAAAAGAAATGACAGAGGCTGGATGGACCTTTAGCCAGATTCAAAGGTGGTGATATGACAGGCAGAATTGGAACTCTTTGGCTAACTACCACCTACCTTTTTCTCAACTTTACGATCGATTACATTGACAGAAGCATCGGCGCATGATACAGAACTTGTCCCTTCCTTTATTGAAACGCTAACAAATTTTCAGGACAAAATGATAAGTTGAAATCAACGACCAGTTCACTTTTATCCCCGTAAATTTCATCTATTGCATAGCCTGTACACTATACAAAAGGATCTACATAGACGAAACATGGCCGAACGCTTATTGGTTAATTTGACAATACGTTGTGAGAGAAGGCATTTTCGCATTAAATGGTCTGGCAAAAGTGATATCTGCGAACTCTAAGAATCAAGTCATGGGTTCCTGACTGGAAAAAATGGCATTTTTGTCACCTGCAATAACCACTTATATCCATAAGGTACCAATCATTGAATGCCCTTCTTTCCACCAAAGTCAGTCCCCTGTTGTGTACATGTTTCACTTCAAAAATTCTTAATGGAAATCCTTTTTAATCCAGATAACATATTTATGGAAATATCCTATCATTTTAGGTTAATAATCGCAAATTTTTACAGCACGACCATTATTGTCAGTGGCTTTTTTTAGGATGGTCTTTTCACATTGAGAGCAGTTAGGCCCGTTCGTTAAGTTCGACAAGGTCTGAGATTTTTTGTGGCCCAAGTAATGACATTTGTGAAGCTCTGATCAGCTTCAGACTATTTTAATTCTTTTTATTTTATTTTATAAATCATAAAATTTTTCAAGATCATAGCAAAGGATTCTATGTCTGAAAGCGGCCTTTTGTTTTTTTCGATTCATTATTAGTTCAGTTGAAATTGTTTGAAGTTTGCGCGTTTCGCTGTATTAATATAAAGTTCGTGTCTGTGACGTCTTCCTAAACGATAGTAAGTAGGTACCGGTCCTTTCGCCCCACTCAATTTCACAACAAACAGATACAATGTATACAATGTATTAACTCATCCGATTTTGGATTTAGTATAATATATATACTTTTATAACCGTACGTTTGGAACTGAATTCGTTGATTAACCGCGTTTTACCACCATAATTGGTTATGATGTTAGCCTCTCCCACTCCATCGTGTTTTTTCTTCTACTGTTTGTGCATGGAAGAAGTTCAATAAATATAAAATAAAATAACATTGACTGTCCCGAAAGATAAAACCCATAAACTTAATCACTGCAAAGAGATCAAAGCACGATTTTGGTTTCCTTTTCAAATTTGCCAAAAATAAACTATTACTGCGGGTCAATGAAATTTGGTCAATTCATTTTTCTTTGATCAAGAATAAATTTCATCAAAAAGAACTTACAGAAATGCTTCATTAATGCTATTTCTGTATTTGTCTCAGATGAGCGACACAGAACTGTTTGAAATGTTTGAGTCTTCGCAGGGTGTAAGTAAGTCGCTGAAGCTCGTAGGGTGTGCCCTTTAGCTATTTACAACTTCCCTACTCTTTCGGTGCAATGTTAGAAATGACTGA
Source organism: Montipora capricornis (assembly GCF_036669925.1). Classification (NCBI taxonomy): domain Eukaryota; kingdom Metazoa; phylum Cnidaria; class Anthozoa; order Scleractinia; family Acroporidae; genus Montipora; species Montipora capricornis. The sequence continues at coordinate 36,780,520 of NC_090884.1, forward strand.
ATATTTCTTGCTTGGAATACCTTCAGTTATACAGAGTAAAAACTTTACCATTAAATCACAATTTTTGCGAGTCAGCAAAACCTTCGACTTTTCAACAAAAATTAGCGATGCATTATGAAAATGCAAAGTGAAATCAAAATAGTAGTTTGAAGTTCCACAAAACAATCTCTTTCTCTTTTTCTTTGTCGGAATGAATGTATTATACGGTTTTACACAAGACTTGTGTCAAATAATCTTAGCTCAGTGTGAAAAAAAGAGGATTGCAGCCTTTTGTAAGTCTATGAACGCAAGAAGCTCTTACGTTTTTTAGTAACAGAACTTGCAAAGGAGAAAATAAATTGGTAACGTAAAATCTCAGAATTATTTTTAGAACCATTTAATAGTTAATCGTCTCAAAGTATCAAGTTATGTCATGCGCACTTTAAAGACAGGACATAGAGGAGTATAACAGGGGAGTTCTTTATCGGCGAACATAAATCCCCGGCCGCTAAAACAGTGCTTATACCCATTTCCAATCCTCCCAAAAATAAACGATAGACTGCTTTGTTAAATATAGAAAACAAATATAAAAGACCAATGTTTTTTCATAATTTACACACAATTTTCCGTCGAATAGCCGATTTTAACTTGAAGAAGCAGTTTGCAGAGAGTTGCCAAAAGATAAAGATGGGGTTCACTTTATATTCAATGGTAAGAGCAACAATCTGAAGATACAGCTTATCACAAGGAAACAAAGTATTGTACACAATAAGTAGCCAAAGCAAAACAATTTACAGACTAATTTTCTCGAGTGTAGACAGTGATGCCAATTTCTCCAGGATATTGTGCGCCTGAATCGAGCAAAAAAGAAGAAGCATCAAATCTCCAATTTACTTGCGCATTTGCGCACTTGCACGTAGCCATGCAAATTTAGTTTTAACTGAAGATTTTCCCACTATTATCTTTCGATAGCGCTACAAAGTCGAGCTATAAAGAGTAAATTAATCGTGTGCTTTACAAACTGTGCTGGGTACGATAAACTGCAGTCGTGCCAATATTGGACTAACATATGCCAATGATTAATTTAAGACAATTCTGATATAATATTCTCCGCATTGCTCTACATCCGTTATTTGATGTAGTAATCATAAAATCTCTAATACCTTTCTGTACGCTAACTTTGGATCAATCTTTTGCTCCTAATTGATTACTTGTTTCATTATCTTGCATCAGCTTTTTCCTATTTTCGTATTTGGAACACTTATTCAAGACCCGGTGATGGGCAAGCCACAACAGCCATTGACAAAACTAGATGCCGGACAGAACCTCAACATGAAGACAGCCGACCTTGAACCAAGTCAACTGGCAAACAGGACGTTAAACAGTCAAAGAAAACGACATGTGGAGTACCTCCTATCAGAGATTTGCCCACACTTTTCTAAACATATAAAAATAACAAACCAGGGTTGTTTGGCGGGAAAGCATTTTTGCCCAAAATACAACATTACAGAAGCTCTATGCAAAAAGACCAGCTTTGGCTGTCTAAGAAGTATATTGACTTCGAACCTGGCAAAGTGTCAGGAGCATTTTAAGACTGTAACTAGAGCGACGCCTTCTGGTCCTATCGACATTAAGTATATAAAAAACTGCAACTGTTTTTAGGGACAGATATCATACTGTTTCACAGATCGGAAAATGGTTTGTAATAATTATTATTTAAAAAGTACTATATTTATTTTGAATGGGGATAAGTTTCTGTTTTTAAGATAACACCGAACGTTATCATGCTATGTTTTATAGGTGTATTATAAAAGGCAATTAGTAAGGAGGCCGTAAGAAAATGTAAGGTGTGAAAGAAGTTATTAAAATCTGAGTGTCATGATACATTATAAAGAGCCATTTTGATCAGTGTGACACCGTTTGCCCCACGGTTGTACAAGTTGAAGACGTTTGTCCAAAACAAATTCTAAAGCATTTCACTTTTTGGATGAAAAACGGACAATTGTCGTCCTGATGTTTTTGTGTCGTTTATTGGCAGGGTTAAATCAGTATACGATCCGCCGAATTCAAAGGCCTACTTGAAAGTAGACTTAACTGATTATTTAGAGTGTAATGTGAAATGCTAGTTTTGTATCCCATATGAACCATGTGAGCGTTAGCCCTACTAATGGAAATGAGCCCAAACAAGGACAAATAAAAACTCTGACCAGGGTGGGAATTGAACCCACGACCTTCGGGTTAGATCACCGTCGCTCTACCGACTGAGCTACAAAGTCAGACGGGAGCAGGCCCTTGGTAGCCTGGGTAGCCTGGGTAGAAAGGTTTTCCGTGAAAAAAACAGAATTTTTTATAATAATGGTGTGCCTTCGCCATGAGATCAACACTGGCGTTTTACGAGCAATTTTTGCGCGATATGAAAATTAATTGAAGGGTTACAAAATATAAGCCCATTTCTGGCTTGATGGTATGTCGTCTGATACTGTCCTTGTTTGAGAGATCGTCCTTTGAGTTTCGCTTCTCTGCCAAATATCCATCTCTCAGCAGCGGAAATTATCAGCTGCCGTTCCAGGGTCCAGATCGAAGTGAAACCAGTCATACGCCCACTAAGAGCAGAACCAGTTCATTTCAGAAACAAGTTTAACAAGGAGCTCTTTTAGCATGGCATACTTAAAGTAATCAGGCCTGTCAACGAGCCCACAGACTGCGTAGACAGCCCAGTCCTCAACGAAAGCACGCCCAGACCATCGACAAAATTATAAATCAACTGAATGGCGCAAAGTTCGTTAGCGTAGCAGACTGCAAGAAAGTATATTGGTATGTTCCCCTGGGTCATGAGAGCTCCCTGCTCACGACCGTTAACACTCCATTCGGGGAAACAAATCGTTTTACAAGACTTCCTTTTGTACTAGTGGCAGCACAAGACGATTCTTCGAAAATCAACTAGATTCCTCCCTACAAGGATTTGACGCAGTGACAGGGACAGCAGACGGTAGCGAGATCTATACGGTGCAACAGAGGAGGAACACGACAACAAAATGATAAACCTAGAGAAAAAGAGTGCAAGAGAGAAGAGAGAACATAATATCTTATTTCACAAAGACAAAATACAACTGAAGGTAAGCATCTATGGACACGCATAGACAGCGGACGGTGTCAATCCAGATACAATTAAAGTGTCAGCGATACTTGACATGGAGCCATCATGAAGCATCAATGACCTCCAAAGTTTCCTCGGTTTAGTAAATTACCAAACCAGATATTTAACCAACGACACCCCTACGAGACCTAAGAAAGAAATAAACTGCCTACGAATGGGCCCATCAGCACGACAGAGCATTCCAAGCAGTCAAAGAAGAACAGTCTTCAGCACCTGCACTCAGTACCTTATAATTCAATACAATACAATACAATACAATGCATAATTAATTGACCGCTCCCCATTGGGGCTTTTTAGGGCCAATGAAACACAGTTAACGAATCGACGGAACAGAACAACAACAACTGTTAAGAATCTTACCTGGCCGGAGGCAAACCAGCTGGTTATTTACAAGAGCAGCTGAGAAGTTGAACCAGAGACTACCTGGAACAAATTCAACGACGACCGGATCTTAAACCCGGAATCTCCAGATCTCACGGCAAGCACCCTAACCACTGCGCCACACTGCCTCCAGCAAACATGTTGACAAAGATGTTGAAACTACAATCCAACTTAATGCCTCACAAAGAGGACTCTGAGTGGTTCTCCTACAAAATGATCAACCGGAAGGAATTCACACTTGTGCCTGCAATTTGATACAAGCTCATTTCGTTTGTTAAGTGTCGCCATGTCCGGTTTACATAAAACAAAGATTTTTTTCAGTATTACACAGGTAACATCCTTCTGTTACATTGTTAAAGCATTTAGCCTTGGCTAGAATTTTCCAGGAGATCGCGAAGTCTTTCTTTTGGTCTTTTAGTTGCCATAACTGTCTGCTGAGTTCAGTGTCATTTCAGTTTTGCTCTTATGTTTGAAGGACATTTAGTGATTTCGAAATCACCATATATAAACAATGGGAAAAGTCGTGGCTAGGAAAAAGTGCTCAACGCAGTGAACCAATTCACTTTTTTGCTTGATCGTTGATCAACAAAAAAGTGGACCTCCGCATTCTGGGGAGGGGGGGGGAAGGGGGGTACCCGTCGCTTTTACGCACATTTCTTATTCGTACTCTCCTAAAAACAACAAGGAATAATATGAACTGAGCAAAGCAAATGACTATGAGATAATTATTTGCGAAATAGTTACGTTTCCGTTCACTTTACCTCAAAAATGCCTGGAGTATTGAAGATGCATACGAAAAGGTAACGTCGATTTTGAAGACCTCGGTAATACTGGTGTAAGTAGTTGCTGCAAGGGCTGGTTTTCACCGCTAAAAACAAGCACAAAACGCAAGCTTATTATAATCTTGACAATTAGCGCCCTTTTTTAAACAAGATACACTAAGCTAATGCGTCATTTGCGCTTGTACTTGTGCTTGTACTTGGGCTTGCGCATGCCTAGCTGCGGAGGACCATGAATAAACGAAGAATATCGTTTAGAACTGTAGGGTCTAACAACATGTTAAACCTCCTTCTTTATTTTCTGTGTGTTTAGTTTACATGTCCTTTAATTTTTATATTCATGAGAAAATAGAACTGAATACTTTAATTAGTTACATTCAATTCAGAATAAGTATCTCCTGATAATAAATACGGATAAGACGAAAAGTTATACTTTTTAATATGTTGCACATCGATAAGCAACGTTTATGTTAATATCTTTTGTGTGATATCTTTTGTTACAGGTTCGCATTTCTTTACGTATCCGTATTTCAGTATACTGCCAAGGCAAGCAAGACTCCTGCCATGACATTGGACCTAGCATACATTGTAAACTGGATAAAAAAGCCACACATCCAGGTGTCGATCTTGGCCATTAAGCTATTGGACAGCCTGTAAAAGATTGTGTGTTATAATAAACGAAGATCTTCTCTCTTGCGTCTATTGTTTGACGTTGCGTTCATTGGTTGATCTACTTCAACTTCCACGTTCTCAAAAATGCCCAATTTGTTATCCAGATCTTGCGACTGGAGAGGTTTGCCCACGCAATTTTTTAGTAAAAAAGGGACAAACACCAGCTGAAATAAAAGTATTTGTAAGTAAACAAACCATCGACTTTACACAATCAGTTGTTCACGTTTTTCTGCCGATGTATATCATTAGTTTCAGTAACTGGATGCAACTTTTCCTATCTTAGTACTGTCTCTTACCATGGACCAAATGCTAAACTTCATTTTTCGTCTAGACTCTCGGCGAATCAGTGTAACCTGTCCTTGTGTGGGCCCATTTCCATCAGTAGGGCTAATGCTCACATGGTTCATATGGGATAGAAATCTAGCACTTCACATTACACCCTATTCGGAATCAGTGTATAGTCAGAGCCGCGCCTTTTTTGCAAATCTCTTCTTCGTATACTGGACTAGGTTATACTTTATCAAATACATTTTGGTCCTTTTATAACTGTGATCAGTGAAGCCATTTTCTTTTTTTTTTTTTTTTACTTTTTTGAACTGTCTACTTTTGATTGAAATTAGGGAGTTTGCTTTAGTTGCAATCACCGATTCAGTGGAAATGGACTTTTGAAATCCATTCCATTTTGGGAGTTAATTTCGGATCCGTTACATCATTATTTTCCATCCCACATGCAAAAAACGTATTTTGGACTCTAGTTCCTTTTTTTTTAAACAAAACATTTAGCTTTTACAATGAGAAAATTGTCTTTACCTGCAAGCACAGATTCAGTGGAAATTGACTCTTCACAGCCATTCCATTTTGGGAGTTAAATTTGGTCCGTTACATCTTTCTTTTCCCGCATCCGTTATGCAAAGTACGTATTTTCAAATCTAGAAGAATAAAGCACTGAGTTTCATAAGATATACCCAACAAGTATAAAAATTTAGTAAGAGTGAGATTGCTGAGCCAATCGAAGGTCGCATCCACAACACAGGAAATGCAATTATCAATGCACTTTCTTTCCATTTCTATTATTAGTCGGACTGTGAGAAATCGATGAGTCAAAATTTAAAGCTAATTGCTGAAGACAGTCCCTGTGGTTTGAGTTTTATCATACGCAGAACATAATCCGTTCTGTTTTCCCAAGGAAAGAATTAACAACTTGAATTTTTGTCTTGGAACGTAATCCAGTTCCCTCCCAGGGAAATGTGACTTGCAAAATTCGTTCTCAAGGAAATACACTTATGAACCACTCAGATATGTAATTAATTAGACCGGCAAGCCCAATTTTGATATCCAACATGAAGTGGCTTCTTAAGGTCAGGGTAAATGCAGCAGTTTATCCTTACTGGAGGATCAGCATTTCATGAACACTTTGTGACGTTGTCGGCTGTATTCTGAGACATGAGTAACGTTGGGGAGAAGAGCAAGGTGACGCAACGTGACACTTATCGAAATCCGTTTTCATTGAAGAAACTTCTCGGCTCTGATAATTGTCTTCACCAATGAATGAGTTACAGTATGCTACGCCCAAATTTGAAGGTCCTTGGAAAGGAGTCTCATTTAATAACACATGATGCCAGAAAAGCATATGGAATGGCAAGAAATGCACTAATTGCCCCCACTCCGTGCACTTCCCTACAGACTACTCCCGTGGACTGCTTCACTGACTTCCCAATGATAAGGTATTGATTTGACACTGGCATAAAATTGAAAACGTTTTCAATTTTTATTCGTCGTGCGGAATGCCATTCTGAGGAAGTCAAATGCACTGAATTTCTAAATTTATTAACTCCAACCAATTGTGATAAAACTTGTCTAGAGACAGCAGAGGATAGCGAGGCTTTAATAGACAATGCGCTTCAGCGTATTTACAACGAACCGTTGATATCGATTTTGATGAAGGAGAAAAGCCGGAGTACATGTACCCGAACAAATTTGTTTGGAGATAGTTTGAGATCCACTAAAAATCTAGCCCTCTTGTAGAGATGGGAAGATCATGCCAGTCCGGACTTACCAGAGCGTACAGCACGGGTTCTCCAAATATTAGGGCACTCGGTGACTTATTGCAGTCTTGCCTCAAATCTGGTATTTCCGTTCTTAAATTAAAGGGAAAGATTGAAATTAAGCCTTGTACTTGTTATCAAAACCAATACGTGTCCTGTTTTATGATCAGTATACGCAGTTCCCGCGCTTTCGTGAGAGTCAAATTACCTCGAACCAAGTTATACTGAAGTATTAAGTAGTAGCTATGCTCATAAGCAAGAGGAGGACTGGCATGGAAGTGTGTTATGTGTTAGTTGTAGTGGTCCAGTCTAGTCGTTAATTTCACCATAGTTGTCGCTGCGAAGATTCCTTAGTATGTTCACTAGCTTGGTTGAAATACCGAAGTCTTACTAGTATCAGTCTTATCTAGCTCAAGTTTTGTAGCCTTTCGGGTCGCTAGAGTTGGCTTAGCATCACCATACGTTTTTTTAGCAAGTACGGTATCGTAAGGTTTCTCTTCATTGCTATAGGGAGTTGAATATCCAGACAAGTTGTTTGTCCCAAGTATCCCAGTAGCTTATAACTTGTTGTTTCAGGTTACGGCTTGAACAAGATTATATTGCAATTGGTGTGAAGGGAATAAATCAATAAATCGAGTATATAATTGCATTTATTTCAAGGTCAAGCCCGTAAGGTAGTCCTTTCAGAATCACCTCGTTAGTCTTCAATCGGTATATTTCTAAAACAGTAAAAACTATACTAGAAGTTTAAGATAATAAAACTTAAGTAAATGTATGAATAAATAAAATAAAATCTAAACAGTAAAGAACATCCACATTGAGCGATAATGGCTTTAAAATTAAAGCACTTAGTGATTCAGGAATTACAGAACTGTTCCAAGTCATTCTGGTACTAGCATAAAAAGAAAATTTATACGTATCATTTGATGTAACAAGTTGGTGGAAAGGTGCACAGTCGCGACGGCGTGAAGCTCTTGTATTTTGGGACATCTCAGCTGGAAGAGAGATAGCAACATGCTCTACCCTGTAGATCTTATAAAACGTACACATTTGGTTGACAAATCTGCGATGTTCCAACGAGTCCCAACCCGGCGCATCAATCATTGCAGAGACATGGCTCAGTAAAACGGAACTAATCATTGAAGAAAAATCTAACCGCACGACCTTGGATTATCTCTATATCAATATTGCACTGCATGTAGGGATTCCATACTTTGCTAGAATACTCCAATTTAGGGCTTACAAGGGTAAGATATGCGTTACTTTTGACCTCCGAAAAACAGCCAACACAGTCATCCACAAACAGGCGTAAACTTGATTGAATAGAAGAAGATATATCATTTATAAATAAAAAGAATAATAAACCGGTTCACGACACCTCTTGTTTACCTTTGAGAGTCGCTCGCCGTTACAGTAAATTATCATCTCCGGTTGAGACACTAACTAAGAAAACAGGCAAAACGAAAGGGCCAAAAACAAGACATCTTTCGGAAAAAAAAAGGGCTTTGTCAAAAAAATTGCCAAAATGTAAAACGCTCTTACAGGGCATGGACAGCCTTTGTTTTTGTTCATTTGCTGTTTTAAACCCAGCGCTTTGTGGCGTTGTCATAGTCGTCGTCACCCTCGCTAAACCGTCCTGTAACGGCACAGGACTCAGGGGACTCTCAACGGTAAACAAGAGATGTCGTGAGCCGTATATTGCAGCATCCTTTCCGGTTGGTTTCTTAAAATTTCCGTTTATAATCATTTTTCCTTTTCATTAGGTTTTGTCAGCAATTCTTCCGGAAGTCGCTCCTTCGAATTTTTGGCATAGTTGTGGATTTGCGTTCTCTTTAATTAATGTTCGACTTCTTGGTCCGTCTTGTTAAGACTCGCAGCTAATGTTTCTAGTTCATAGACAATTTAATCATTTCTTGTTGAGGCAACGAGTGAACAAATGTTAATCGCCAGGTGGTTTTTCATAACTGAAATCTAACGGAACCTTTTGGAAACGGTCCAACGGTATCGTGAACTTAATCTGGGAGGAGAGCCGAAGTGTGTTACCGAGAAAATCCAACTCTTGTTTAATTGAGAATCTCCAGTGATACAGTGGAACCCCGTTAATACAGCATTAATACGACCACCTTCGGGCCATGGAAATTTGGTTGTATTAACGGGGTGGTCGTATTAACGGGGTAGGGTCAAATTATGATGCAAAATGCTTTTAAACTACATTTTACTACAGTACATGTATAGTTACCTATAATCCGCTAAAAAATCAACCTTTTTGCAGATATTTAACAACCTTACAACGGCAATTCAATGCAAGTGAACAACGAAACCGAATAATGGAAGCAAAAGCACAAGTTTAAGTTGTTGGGAAAGCCGTTAATCATGGGGAAGGATACGGGATGAAAATCCCATGCATTTAGGAGTTTACTGGACAGCCAAGAAACGCTGATATGCTTAACAAATTATTAGAAATTCCAAATAACCGATCTGTGAGAAAAGAACAGGAAATGGACTTGAAGAGAAAAGCCACAGTGGAAGGCAGCAGAAACAAAAAGGCAAAATAACTTTGAGAGCCTCGAAATTGTGCAAAGTTAAGTCCATCAGATCTTTTGTAGTATTGTTAGTATTAAAAAAAATGCGTCCTTTTTACTGAGCACTGCAATTTACAGGATGTCATGCTAACAACTAACACCTTTGGCTAAAAAACATTCAATAAAATATTAATCCGTTGTTTGTCAGATTGTGTCCGTATCCATTCAGCATCCCCACCAAGCATTTTGAATGGTCGTATTAACAGAGTAACTTTATAAAAAAAATAACGACTGAGGACTCCAAAACGTGGTCGTTGGTCGTAATAACGGGGTGGTCGGATTAACGGGGTTTTCAGATAAGAAAATGAGTGGGCTTTTGTTCGGGCAAAAAAAAAAGTGGTCGTAATAAAGGGGTGGTCGTATTAACGTAGTGGTCGTATGGCGGGGTTCCACTGTAATTGCCTATACATGGCGAGCCCTGTATATTTCTTCTGCATGCGAAGCCCGCAAACCGTTTTGAGCCTTTAGTTAAAATTTCGTGTCTGGTCTTCTCGAAACAGAGTTGGGAGATGGTTTCATGCAGACTGGGACGCCTAAAATGCTCTGTTGTAAACGTGGCGGTTCACGAGTGAAGTTGTCTCTCTGGCCTTTCTGTGGAGCACGAGAGTGGCCCTCATCAATATGGCTGAAGCGCGGCGCGCCGGGGGAAAAAGTAGTAAGAAGAAGATTTCCAGCCAGATAGTAAGGAATAGCCCTGGTGTGTGCTGTTAACGTAGACTTTTGATTTCTGAACAAGTTTTTATCATAGAAAATTTACGACAAAGTATTGTTTTTTTCGCATTTATTCTTGTAGCAAAAACTGGACTTTCGTCAGTTGTTCTTGTCAAAAGAACGGTGTAATGTAAATAAGAGAATATTAAGATTTACATTTGCAGATTACGAAAGGCGAACTCTATATGATCTCTATGCAATAAGCGCATTCAAAACTTCTTCATATTAATAGTATAAAACTCTGTTTTTGAAGGATTTTCCTGCTGCTAGATACAATTGCAATAGCGAACAGCGAAGAGATAGTTAAATTCACATTTGTTATTGTAATGTACCAACCAGAGGCATGTTGCCTTTCGAACAAAGGGTTCTTTTGTTCAAATGGATCGTTCAAAAACAATGAATGTAAACAGATATTTTTCCTATTTTCTGCCATAGTAGGGCCGTAGACTGTGGAGCTTTTTGGAGACATATTAGGCGCTGCATTATGACGAGAGATTAAATTAATACGTTTGGCAATTCTTTAATTAACCGCATTTGACCACCTTAATTTGTTATGCTATTTTTGCCTCCCACTCCGTCATGCCTTAGTTTGTTTTTGTTTATTTTATTTTATTTTTGCACACAGACGAGGGCCAAGCGGTAAAACAAATAACTTTGACTACCGCCATAGATAAAGCCCATAAACCGTCAATCAAAGCGAAGAGATAAGAGCACAAAATTGCCAAATATAAACCATCACTGTGAGTCAATGAAAAGTGGCCAAATTCTTTTTTCTTCAAACAATAAGAAGTTTCACGATGTAGAACTTACAGGAATGCTTAATTAATGCCTTTCTGTATTTGTCTCAGATTAGCGACACAGAAATGTTCGAAGTGTTTGCGTTTTTGGTGTAAGTAGGTCGCTGAACTTCTAATGGAACATCTCTTCTTCTTTTTCTTTGACGGAATGAAATTCATACGGTTTTACACAAGAATTGTGTCAAATAATCTTAGCTCAGTGTAAAAAAAAGAGGATTGTAGCCTTTAGTAAGTCTACGAGAGGAAGCACTTAGTATCAGAATTAGCAAAGGAGAAAATAAATTGGTAAGGTAAAATATAACAGTTATTTTTAGGACTATTTCGTAGTTGTGTGATCGCTTCGTAACGTCATGCGCGCTTTAAAGACCGGACATGAATGAGTGGGTTTTTAACGCGCAAGGTATCGTATTTAACAAACACAAATACAACTGAAACGTAAAGAAGTAAGTGTCTATGGAAACACATAGACAGCAGACGGTGTCAAGTCCGATACAAAGAAAGTGTAAGCGATACTTGACATGGAGCCACCATGAAGCGTCAAAGACCTCCAAAGTTTCCTCGGTTTAGTGAATTACCTAACCAGATATTCAAGCAAATTAGCAACACTAACGACACCCCTATGAGACCTAAAAAAGAAATAAACTGCCTACGTATGGGCCCATCAGCATGACAGAACATTCCCAGCAGTCAAAGAAGAACTGTCTTCAGGACCTGTACTCGAATACTTGGACAAACATCATTGGCTGAGACTACAGTCCAACCTGATGCCTCACAAAGAGGACTCTGGGCAGTCAACCTTTCTGGTACTCGTAAGAAGCACTCCCTGGGACAGAGTGCAACTATGGCAACATTGAAAGAGAGACACTAGCCGTGGTGTGGGGCCTTGGACTAGAGAGATTTCACTATTTGATATACGGAAAGCGCAGCTACCATTGACGCAGCTACCATTCTTCAATTTATCAGACCAAGAATTTTGTAATTTAATTGGTTCCTGCACCCCCGGCCTGTCCGAAAGACTCGGTGATAATATTGATCTTTTGAATGTGCTCCCTAATCCTGACAAACATGATGAAAGGGATTCTGACCTTATGCTTTTTCCTCCATGCTCAGAATACTACGAAACCTCCAAATTAAATAAGTTACTCAATTCATCTTACAGCTCTAAGATTTGCTTTAGTATATTTCACTGCAATATTAGAAGTCTACCAAAAAATCTTCCTATCTTAGAAGATTGGTTATACTCTTTAGAAAAAAAAACCCGACATATTAGCCATCTCAGAAACAAAGCTGAACAGCAAATCTATAATTAACATTGACATACCCCAGTACCATTTTTTTCACACTGACTCTGAAACAGCTGCTGGGGGTGCCGCTCTTTATATATCTAACAATTTAAAAGCCATACCCAGGGCAGATATAAAGTTTACTATGCCTCTAGTTGAATCCTGTTGGGCAGAAATTATTGCTAACAATAACAAACCGAATATTATTATAGGATGCATATATAGAAATCCTTCAGCTAATATGCCAGGTTTCACACAAGAACTACAATACTGTCAACCATGTGATACTGCTAAGGAAATTACATAAATATGGAGTACGTGGAAAAGCTCTAGATTGGTTCACAAGTTACCTTACTAAAAGAACTCAATATGTGAAACTAGGTAATGTTGAATCTGAATTTCTCCACATTGTTTGTGGAGTTCCTCAGGGATCAACCCTTGGACCACTATTATTTCTTCTGTACATAAATGATCTTGCTAACTCTTCAGACATGCTTTCCTTTCGACTTTTTGCTGATGATGCTAATATCTTCTATGCTACTAAAACATCAAAAGATCTTGAGGCAGTTATGAACTCAGAACTTCAGGAAGTAATTAACTATTGCAATCTCAATAAGTTGTCTATTAACATGAGGAAAACAAACTTTATGATAATAATATCTCCACAGAAGCCAACTATACACAATATTAATATCTTAAACATTGAACGCAAAACTAGTATCAAATATTTAGGCATTTATTTAGATGAGCATTTGAATTGGAAAACTCAAATAGCACATGTACAAGGCAAACTGACTAAAAACCTTGGAATCCTAAACCAACTACGGAACTACCTGAATTTAAAGATGTTACGACAATTGTATTATACACTTATTTACCCTTATCTTAACTACGGCGCAATGTGTTGGGGCAACAATTATCAGACTAATTTAAATAAGATCTGTACTAAGCAAAATAAATGCATCCGTAGTATTTTTTTTTGCAAACAAGCAAGAGCCCTCTTTCCCATATTACCAAATCCTTGAAGTTTTAAAATTTGAAAATATTGCTAAATTCAAAATCTGCTCACTGGCATTTAAATTATACAACAATCCATCAACTGTTCCAGCAATCTTCCATAACTTTTTAACGCCTACAGCAACTGTCCACTCCTATAACACCAGAAATTCTGCTAAGCTTAAGTTTTACCGACCACAAGTTAGAAGTAACATAGGCAAATTTACTTTTAAGTACTCTGCTTCTGTCCTGTGGAAAACTGTCCCCTTGGCACTAAAAAAAGCAAAAACATTTAACAAGTTTAAGAAACTTTATAAGGCCCACCTGATCTCTTGTCAATCAAATAATGTATGTTCTGTTTAATGGTCAAATGTATAGCACGTAACTATTTAATAATAATAATGGAGCTTGTTTAAAATATAATAATAATAATAATAATAATAATAATAATAATAGTAATAATAATAATAATAATAATAATAATAATAATAATAATAATTGTCTTCTTATATTTTTTGTGTTTGTTACCGCTACTGTTGTTGATGACGTGTCTTTCTTTTCTTTTGTTTTTGTTTGTCGTTGCTGCTGTTGTTGTTGTCTGTTTGTTTGTATGTTCCTTTTAATTTTTTCCCCCTTTTGCTAAGCTTGTCCTGTATAGATTTCCCACGTGGTTCAGTATATCTCTAATATGCTTAAGTTATATACATGTAATTTTCTTCTGTAAATTAGTCTTAGGCTCTACAAATGTTTTTTTTTCTATATCCCAGTAAAGCTCAGTGTCATTTCTTCGTTTACTTAAAAGTAGGTGGTGGTCAACTAGAAAGCCTCCGCTCCTTTGACCACCACACACATTTTATAACCTGTACTGTAATTATTTTATCTTGTAACCATGTGTTGTGACTATACTTTTCTTTCTATGTTAATGTTATGTAAATAGTGTGAAATAAATGAACCATGAACCAAATGAACCATGAACCAACCAAAACGTTTCCACCTGCCCTCCAACACTAAAAAGACTTGACTTGAGAGCTCTCTAGCCTGCCTAGGAGGCCGTTTAGTGAATTTCAGACCCTTGTTTTTACCGGGTTCGGCTTTCGAAGGATAGGTTGGATGTTACCTGGACCAAAGTCCAAAGTGATAGCGAGGGGGGAGGGTGCGAGGAGTAAAAGCAAGAAAGCGCCTGCAATCAATTGATGTCAAGTGGCAACCAATCATAGCGCGCCCAGTGTAAATATTGTTGGGAGTACAATCCCTATTTCACTCGGAAAAAAAATTACAAGATCGAACTGAAAATTTTCAACTAACCCTTATCGTTTCCCTTATTGTTTCTGCTGTGTGCGATTCGTGGACAAGGTTGCTGACAATCTTTTTGAGAAGTTATTAGAATGTTCTTCCAGCACCGTAAGAAATGCCTTGTCCAGCACATCTTCTGTCGGTGCGAAAACTAGCGTGAACTTTCCAACGGATACATCTTCCAGCCTGGCAGCCGCCAACGAGGTTCTTTAACTTCTTTAATTTGGGTGATCGATGATACCTCTCAAAAGGTGTGATTACTGTAGCAGAACACATTTCGCCGGTCATCTTCTCCCAGAAAAGGCTAAAATATGAAGCCTTTCCCAAATCCCTTAGGAAGGACCGCTAAAGTATCAGCGCAATTTAGTAGCTACGTTATAGCGTCTTTCTCCTCTTTTTTGAGAACACCAGAAAATCCAAGATTGTCCTTGTAGTTGAACGCCCGTATTTATTTTACAAGGACGACACTGTCACATTGTGACACCTTGTTTCAAGTCTCTCTCTGTTCCGCTGTAATAAAACGTACTGTAAACCCAAGAAGTTATTAAATCACTAATTCGGTCACAAATAACATAACCTAAATTCAATGTCTACACATAGCAACAATCCCTTTGAAAAGCCTGAACGCACAATTTCTAACAACCTGGTTGGTTTTAAACCAAGTGCTACTTCAACTACAAACAACTGGTGCAACTCTACAAACACTTCGCCTACGCTTCTTTTTGTTAGAAGTTGTTGTTGACAGCTCAGCTTCTACTCTACCACCATCTGTGCAGAAAAAAACTTTCGACGGAGGCAGTTATTCGTAACGCCCAACTACTTTATCTTAATAAGTTGATAAACTTTCTTATCACATTTCAGCTGGTGTTTGACTCTTTAATAGGCACCATTTTACTCCGGCAAAAATAGCCTGGGAAAGCCTCTCCTGTCGCTAAATTCTTGAAAAAGTGAAAGTTGAAGTACGCCAACCAATGAAACAAACATCAAACAGTAGAAGAAATATGGAAGATCGTCGTAACCCACCAGCTCTCTGTTCAACAGTTTGATTTAATAATTGGTCTTAATTTATTACTCAGCTGACGATGTATACGAACCCCTACGTAACTGCTGTAGCTTTGAGTGCCTTGATAATATACAGAAATACGGATACACGAAATGAGAACCTGCAACTCCAATAATACAAAAATAAACGTTGCATGCCATTGTACAACATAATAAAAGACAACTGATTTTTTTTTTCCGTATTTATTATCAGGAAATATTGATTGTGATAACGTACTTCATTACTGATTGTAAAGTCACACTCTGACACCAAAAATCATTGTTCAACGCAATAACTTTTCTGATTATCGTTAATTTCAGGACACTGTGTCCTAGGACTTGTGGTACCCGAGAAAATAAGGAAATAAAAAAAAATCATAACCGTGGATTGGATTTGAACTCGGAGTTTCTTAAAAGATTGTTCCTGAGCAGCTAGCGGTGTGGTGGTCAAGTGGTCCCCAGTGGTTCCCAGTGGTTCCCAGGTTCGAGTCTTATACCCATTCTTTGAATGTGTTCACGTGATAAGGCGGCCATGTTGGTGCCAATTCAATAGAACAAAGTAGCTCAAGTTTTTCATAATAATAGAGTCAAATTCCCCAAAACCTTTTTCGCTATTGTTCTTTTCACCTACATGGCCGCCGTGACCTCAGGTGCGATCAAAGAATACACTTTCGGTCTTCTAAATTAACGATTTTAATATCGACGTTCAAAGCAATTCACGATAACAGCGAATTCAAGGTAGAGAATGGCTTGGATTGTTATAGGCGAGAAAGCGAAATGGCTTTAAGCTATCAAATTAAGGTCGACTTCGCTGAAGCCCATAGCGTGACTACTTCCTCGTTTTTACCTCATCTAATTTGCATCTGATGGAGGAGGGATCACACAGGTACAAAAGTAAGTTTTAGAACTCAGTCTTAAACAAGGAAGGAGCTTTCAGGCATTTTGCCTCATTATGTGATTGACACATTGAGAGTACCCTTCGATAAAGATACTAATTCTCTTTAAATTTGGTTTTATCAAGCCAGTCGATTAAGATAGAATTGGGACCGTGAAACGATTGAAAGGATGACGAATGGAGGGCAAACCCTTCGTCAAATTTCCGGAGGATTTGTGAGTTGTTTGAAGTTTAGATACGAAGTGGGAAAGCGATGCAATTAGTGAGGAACTGGTGACGAAAAAAAAACAATAAAAATAAATAAATAAATAAATTAGTTCAATGTCAAGTGATCATTCTTTCCATGGGGTTTGAGAATGTTAAACAATTAACTTTTGCTCCAAGTTTTCCGTGTTGCCTTGGTGGTACAGTAGGGGGAAACGACGATATATCACATCGACAGTAGAGTGGCTCGGAAGGTTAACATGACGCGAAATGGGTTAGCAATAATAATAATAATAATAATAATAATAGTAATACTACTACTACTACTACTACTACTACTACTACTACTACTACTACTACTACTACTAATAATAATAATAATAATAATAAATCAAATCAATTGAAATTGAAATGAAAAGGAACCGAAGACTCTTAGATTATCTTATTTTCAGTCTCCTCAGTTAAAATTTAAAAAGAAAAAAGGTTTTCCTAATTATAATAATAGAATGGCCCCAAATGCCCCGAATACCTTTCCCAGGGTTGCAATAAAATGGACTCCTGCTGCGAAGAGGAAAAGAAGACATCCCAAAACGACGTGGAGACGATCAGTGGAAAAAGAAATGACAGAGGCTGGATGGACCTTGAGCCAGATTTAACGGTGGTCATCTGACAGACAGCATTGGAATTCTTAAGTGACGGCCTTATGTGCCACCTAGCACGAAGAGGATTAAGATTCAGACAACAATATCAACTGTTTCAAATAAATTCTATAGATGTAAGGAATGAGAAGATATTTTAGACGATATTCCTGTGTCTTTTAAGTCTGATTTTATATGACTTCACATTTGGACTGTGCAGTAGTACGTCACTTGGAAGATCACTCCAAGTTCAAATCATTCTTACGAAAAAAAAAAATGTTTGTAAGAATTAATCTTAGCACATTTGGCTTGTGACTTACATTGATGATTTGCTTTTGTTTTAGTACTTATGCAAATTTCAAACACATTATGAAATTTTAGACCATTTAATTCAAACACTGTCTTACAACATTCTACTAGGGAGATAAATTCTCGTCTGCGTTCAAGAGAGTTCCATTTGAGTATTTTACATCTGACTTCATATGCCACCTCTTGTTTTCTTTGAGCAAGTGCTATGCGTGAAGCTCTTCTCTGAACCTTTTCAATTCCGTGGATGTCTTTGACTAGATGTGGTGACCGGCACACAGGACATGCATATTCTAGAACCGAACGAACCAATGATATGTAAAGTGTCGAGTATTTTCCTTATTCCCAGAGCCAACCCTGAGTACGTTTTAGTAAACCAAGAACTTTGTTTGCTTATCAAAATGATAAGTCAAAATTACATTGAGAGCAGTTAGGACCGTTCGTTAAGTTCGACAAGGTCTGAGATGTTTTTGTAGCCTAAGTGAAGGCTTTTGTAAAGTTCTGATCAGCTTCAGACTATTCTGATTTTTTTTTTGTTATAAATCCATAAAATTCTTCAAGATCATAGCAAAGGATTCTATGTCTGGAAGCGGCCTTTGTTTTTTTTGGTTCATTTTTAGGAGAGTTGAAATTGTTTATTAACAAGCCCCCATTCGTAAATTAAAGTTTGCGCGTTTCCCTGTATTAATATAAAGTTGGTGTGTGTGACGTCTTCCCAAACGATGGTAAATAGGTCCTTTCGTCCCACTCAATTTCACAACGACCAGATATAATGTATACAATGTATTTAACTCATCCGATTTCGGATTTAGTATAATATATACTTTTTACGTTTGGAACTGAAGTCGTTGATTCACCGAGTATGCAGTTGACCACCATAATTGGTTATGTTGTTAGTCTCTCGCACTCCATCGCGTTTTTCTCTTTGTTTATTCTATTTACTGTTTGTGCACGGAAGATGTTCAATAAATATAAAATAAAATAACATTGACAGTCGCGCAAGATAAAACCCATAACATAATCACTGCAAAGAGATCACAGCACGATTTGAGTTACATATTCAAAATTGCCAAAATAAACTATCACTGCCAGTCAATGAAACTTGGTCAAATTCATTTCTCTTTGATCAAGAATAAATGTCATCAAATAAATCGTACAGAAAAGCTTAATTAATGCTATTTCTGTCTTTGTCTCAGATGAGCGACACAGATGTTTGAACTGTTTGAGTCTTCACAGGGTGTAAGTAAGTCGCTGAAGCTCGGAGGGTGTGCCCTTTGTCAATTTACAACTTCCCTACTCTGTCTGTGCAATGTTAGAAATGGCTGAATATTTCTTGCTTGGATTACCTTCATTATCACAAATTTTGCGAGCAAAACCTTTCGACTTCTCAACAAAAATTAGCTATGCACTATGAAAATACAAAGTGAAATCGAAATAGCAGTTTTAAGTCCAACAAAACAATCTCTTCCTCTTTTTCTTCGTAGGAATGATCGATGAGCGCAAGAAGCAATTAAGTTTTAGTATCAGAATTTGCAAAGGAGAAAATAAATTGGTAGCGTAAAATTATTTGTAGAACCATTTGATAGTTGATCGCGTCCCAAAGAATCGAGTTATGTCATGCGCACTTTAAAGACAGAACATAGAGAAGTATAACAGGCGAGTTCTTTATCGGCGAACATAAATCCCCGGCCGCTAAAACAGTGCTTATGCCCATTTCCAATCCTCCCAAAAATAAACTAGAGACTGCTTTGTTAAATATAGAAAATAAATTCCGCAACAGATATAAAAGACCAATGTTTTTTGATAATTTCCACACAATTTTCCCTCGAATAGCCGCTTTTAAGTTGAAGGAGCGGGTGGCAGAGTTGCCAAAAGATAAAGATGGAGTTCTCTTTATATCCAATGGTAAGAGCAACGATCTGAAGATACAGTTGATAACAAGTAAAGAAAGTATTCTACATGATAAGTAGCCAAGGCAAAACAATTTGCAAATTGGTTTTAACGAGTGTAAGCAATGATGCCAATTTCTTTCCCACTATTATCTTTCGCTAGCGCTACAAAGTCGAGCTATAAACAGTCAATTAATCGTGTGCTTTACAAACCCTACTGGGTACGATAAACTGTAGTCGTGCCAATATTGGACTAACATATGCCAATGATTAAGACAATTCTGATATAATATTCTTTGCATGGCTCCTTTTCCGTTATTTCATGTAGTAATCATAAAATCACTCATCTCTAGTTTCGTTTCAGTACGCTAACTTTGGGTCAATCTTTTGCTCCTAACTGATTACTTGTTTCATTATCTTGCATCAGCTTTTTCCTATTTTTGTATTTGGAACACTTACTCAAGACCCGGTGATGGGCAAGCCACAACAGCCATTGACAAAACTAGATGCCCAACAGAACCTCACCACGAAGAAAGCCGACCTTGAACCAAGTCTACTGGCAAAACTGACGTTTAACAGTCAAAGAAAACGACATGTGGAGTACCTCCTATCAGAGCTTTGCCCACACTTTTCTAAACATCGAAAAATAAAAAGCCAGGGTTGTTTGGCAGGGGAGCATTATTGCCCAAAATACAATATTACAGAAGCTCTATGCAAAAAGAACAGCTTTGGCTGTCTAAGAAGTATATTGACTTCGGGTCTGCCAAAGTGTCAGGCGCAGTTTACGACTGTGCTTAAAACGTCGCCTTCTGGTCCTATCTATGTTAAATATGTAAAAGAATGCAAATGTTTTTAGGGACCGATGGCATACTGTTTTACAGATCGAAAAATGAATTGTAATATACTTATTTTAAAAAGTTTTATATTTATTTTGAATGGATAAGTTTGTGCTTTGTAGATAACACCGAACATTAAAATGCTATGTATTTATACGCGTGTTAGAAGAGGCAATTAGAAAGGAAGCCGTAAGAAGAAACTATAAGGTGTGAAAGTAGGTATTAAAATCTGAGGGTCATGATATATTATAAAGAGCCATTTTTATCAGTGTGTTTGCCCCACGGTTACACTTATAAGACGGCTGTCCAAAACCACTTTGAGAGCTTTCACACTTTTGGATTAAAAAAACGGACAATTGTCGTCCTGTTGTTTTTGTGCCGTTTATCGGCAAGGTTACGTCCGTATACGATCCGCCGAATTCAAAGGTTAACTTGAAAGCAGTCTGGGTAGAAAGCCTTTCCGTGGAAGAACAGACTTGTCGACGTTTTGGCCCCGCAAAAAAAAAAAAAGATAACTAAAAAATAAATTATGGTGTGCTTTCGCCTGGCTTTTTACGAGCAATTTTTGCATGATATATGAAAAATAATTGAAGGGCTGGTATGTCGTCATTGCATCTCTCAGCCGCGGAAATTATCAGCTGCCGTTCCAGGGTCCAGATCGAAGCAAAACCAGTCATACGCCCACCGAAAGCAGTACCAGTTCATTTCAGGAACAAGTTCGAAAAGGAGCTTGGCAGCATGGCAGACTAAAAGCAATCAAGCCTGTCAACGAGCCCACAACGAAACCGTCAGCCAAGGAGATATAACCAAGCGTAGAGTATTCCTTGATCCTCAGGCTCGAGACCTCAAAAAATGGATAAAAGGAGAACAGTACCACACGCAGACGAAATTATAAATCAACTGAATGGCGCAAAGTTCGTTAGCGTGGCAGACGACAAGAAAGCATATTGGTATGTTCCCCTTAACCGTTAACACTCCATTCGGAAAAAAAATCGTTTTACAAGACTTCCTTTTGGACTAGTGGCATCACAAGACGATTCTTCGAAAAGCAACTAGACTCTTCCCTACAAGGATTTGACGCAGTGACAAAGACAGCAGACGGCAGCTAGATCTATACGGTGCAACAGGAGGAGGAACACGACCGCAATATGATAAACCTAGAGAACGACGGTGAGAACAAGAGAAAAGAGAGAACATAGTATCGTATTCAAAAAAGACAAAATAAACCTGCCTAAAAAAGTAAGCGTATATGGACACGCATAGACAGCAGACGGTGTCAAGCCAGACACAAAGAAAGTGTCAGCGATACTTGACATGGAGCCACCTTGTAGCATCAAGGACCTCCTAAAAGTTCCTCGGTTTAGTAAATTACCTAACCAGACATTCAAGCAAATTAGCAACACCAACGACACCCCCATGAGACCTAATAAAGAAATAAACTGCCTACGTATGGGCCCATCAGCACGACAGAGCATTCCCAGAAGTCAAGGAAGAACAGTCTTCAGCACCTGTACTCAGGTACTTTACAATACAATACAATCCATACTTATTTTGATTTCTCCCCATTGGGGCATTTTAGGGCAAATGAAACACAGTTAACGAAACGACGGAACAGAACAACAATAACTGTTAAGAATCCCGACTGGCCGGAGGCAAACCAGTTGGCTATTTACAAGTGCTGCTAAGAAGGTGAACTAGAGACTACCATGATCAAATTCAACGTGTGGTCAGATTGGGTCTTGAACCCTAGATCTCCGGCTCTCAAGGCAACCACTGGGCCACACTGCCTCGTGCAAACACGTTGACAAAGATGTTGAAACTACAATCCAACCTGATGCCTTACAAAGAGGACTCTGAGCGGTTCTCCTACAAAATGATCAAGCGGAAGGAATTTACGCTTGTGCCTGCAATTTGATTCAAGCTCATTTCGTTTGTTAAGTGTCGCGATGTCCGGTTTACATAAAATAAATAATTTTTCAGCATTGCACAGGTAACATCGTTTTGTTAGATTGTTATAGGACTTAGCCTTGGCTAGAATTTTCCAAGGGATTTCCAAATCTTTCTTTTGGTGTTTTAGTTGCCATAGGTGTTTGCTTAGTTCAGTGTCAGTTCTCTTGCTCTTACAATCAATCAATCAATCAATCAATCAATCAATCAATCAATCAATCAACCAATGAATCAATCAATCAATCAATCGATCAATTGATCAATCTTTATTTGCCTCAATTCTAAATAATATAAACTTTAAAACATACACTTAGGGGTGACGAGACCTCTAAAAAACCTTAGGGCTTATGCTGAGAGGTCTCCTTGGTGATACGTGAATAAGAAATCAATAAGAGCAAAAGGTGAGCGAAGAAAACGAAATGAAAAGAAAAAAATAAATCAAACTGCTGTTTTCATGGCTTCATAGTTTATGTTATTCGCTTTTATTTTGAGTAACCTTTAAATTGTTAATGAAACCAACAAACTGTCTTTTTAAGGAAGATAAACTGGAAAGGGATGTAGTTGAAAGTGGCAAAGCAATCCAGATTTTTGGTCCTTGAGAATATAGTGAACTGCTTAATGTTTTTCCTGCACATATGGGGCCTAAGAAGAGATGAAGCTCTAGTGTCATAATTGTGTATTTGATTATTTGTGAAGAATAGATTGTTAAAAGGCAAAAGTAATAAATGGTGGTGGTCTAGAAACATAAATTTTGTGATGTAGAGATAAAATAAATAAAATAAATTTTGTGATGTTACCTTAAAAATATCTACTACTAGGATTTTCAATTCAGCAAATAGGGAGGCAAAAGGCGAGCGGAATTCTGAATTCGTTATAGCTCGCACAGCTCGTTTTTGAAGAAGAAATATGCGATTTAAGTTCGTGACATATGTGGAAGACCAGACTACTGTACAGTAAGCTAAATAGGGATAGATTGAATTATAGTACAAAGCTGTTTTGAGTTTGGTTGAAAGAAGAAAGCGACACCTATATGTAATACCAATGGATTTAGCAATTTTTTTTTACAAATATAGCCAATGTGAGATTTCCATGTAAGAGCTTCATCAAGATAGACACCTACGAACTTCTCTTGTGTTAGTTGTGGCACATTATCAAATAAAATAGAGGAGCTCATATGGATTACTTTTTGTTTCGGCTTAAATGTGACGTAATTAGTTTTCTTTATGTCGACAGACAGTTTGTTAGATTTCATCCATAAAGCCTAGCTCCCACTAGCGACATAACGATCATAATCATTATCATAAGCACGAACATAACGCTGTTATGTCGCTTATGTCTTAGTGAGAACGTCCAGAAACATAATCATAGGCGCGCTTATGATCAACATAATCATAATCATAAGAAAATGATCGACCATTTTCTTATGATTATGTTTATGGCTTTGACTATGACTATGTCGCTTTCCTTTGCAGTGGGAACGCGAAAATCATAACGACATAATGACAAACATAATGACGCAACGGGGTCATAGTGTTTTGGCCAATTAAAGTCTAGGACCAGTACTTTCGGGTCGGTTCATTTTCAAGATGGCGGCCAGCTCTTTACGTTTTTAGAGCGGTCGACCCCACTAGAACATAAGACGCTTATGATTATGTTTATGATTATGATTATGCTTATGATCCTTATGTCGCCAGTGGGAACTAAGCTTAAGCTGACATTAGACAATTCGTTATTCATTACAGAAATAACACGACTAGGGTCAGAGTTAGAAGAGCAACGACGCAGCCAGTTTAGTGTCGTTTGGGAGATCATTAATGTAAAAAATTGTGGGGCTAAGATGGAGCCCTGGGGCACTCCGCATCTAATTATCTGGTCGGAAGAACGGGTTTCGCCCAACTGTACAAATTGTATACGATTTGTCAGATAACTTTTGATCCATTGCAGTGCTAGACAGATTTG
>NC_090884.1:36817409-36824909 GCF_036669925.1 Montipora capricornis
TCACGACACCTCTTGTTTGCCTTTGAGAGTCGCTCGCCGTTACAGTAAAATATCACCTCAATATCTCAATATCAAATTGTCTATGAACTAGAACCAGTCTTAACTAGACGGACCAAGAAGTCGAATCTAAAAAAGGACATTAACTTGAAGAGAACGCAAATCCGCAACTATGCCAAAAATTCGAAGGAGCGACTTCCGGAAGAATTGCTGAGAAAACCTAATAAAAAGGGAAAGGATTATAAAAGGAAATTTTAAGAAACCAACCGGAAAGGATGCGGTAATAAACGGCTCACGACATCTCTTGTTTAACCTTGAGAGTCCCCTGAGTCCCGCTTCGTTATAGGGCGGTTTAGCGAGGATGACGTCAACGATGACTATGACAACGCCACAAAGCGATGGGTTTAGAACAGAGTAAATGAACAAAAACAAAGGCTGTCAATGCCCTGTAAGAGCGTTTTACATTTTGGCCATTTTTTTTGTTTTTTAAACCCCTCTTTTTCGGAAAGATGTCTTGTTTTTGGTCCTTTCGTTTTGCCTGTTTTCTAAGTTAGTGTCTCAACAAATGTTAATCGCCAGCATTTTATAATATCATGAGCTAATTCTAGGATGTCAAATTGTCTTTCAGTACCGAAATCTCACGGAACTTTTCGGAAACGATCCAACGGTATCCTGAACTTAATCTGGGAGGAGAGGCGAAGTGTGCTACCGAGCGCGCGAGAAGATGCAACTCTTGTTTAATTGAGAATCTCCAACGATAAATGCCTATACATGGCAAGCCCTGTATACGTTTTCTGCATGCGAAGCCCGCAAACCATTTTGAACCTTTTGTAAGCGTTTCTGTAGATACAATTGCAATAGCGAATAGCGAAGAGATAGTTAAATTCACATTTGTTATAAAATGAAATGAAATGAAATGATTTGAAATGAAATGATTTGTTTATTTCAACCTCTCGCAGTCAAGACTGAATTACAGGTTATTGCAATGTACCAACCAGAGCCATGTTGGCTTTCGAACAAAGGGTTCTTTTGTTCCAGTTCCAGTTTTTACAATGAACGTAAAAAGATATTTTTCCTATTTTATGCCATAGTAGGGCCCTAGACTATGGAGCTTTTTGGAGACAGCTTAGGCGCTGCAACATGACGAGAGATTAAATTAATACGTTTGGCAGTATGTTAATTAACTGCGTTTGATCAACATAATTTGTTATGCTGTTTTTGCCTCCCACTCCGTCATGCCTTAGTTTGTTTTTGTTTATTTTATTTTATTTTTGCGCACAGACGAAGGCCAAGCGGTAAAATAAAATAACGTTAATTACCGCCATAGATAAAGCCCATAAGACGTCAATCAAAGCGAAGAGATAAGAGCACGATTTGGTTTCATTTTCAAAATTGCCAAATATAAACCATCACTGTGAGTCAATGAAATGTGGCCAAATTCTTTTTACTTCAACAATAAGACGTTTCACGAAGCTTCTGCCTTTCTGTATTTGTTTCAGATGAGTGTCACAGAAATGTTCAAACTGTTTGAGTTTTTGTTGTAAGTAGGTCGCTAAACCTCTAGTCGAATACCTCTTCCTCTTTTTCTTTGACGGAATGAAAGACATACGGTTTTACACAAGAATTGTGTCAAATAATCTTAGCTCAGTGTAAAAAAGAGGATTGTAGCCTTCCGTAAGTCTACGAGAGGAAGCACTTAGTATCAGAATTAGCAAAGGAGAAAATAAATTGGTAACGTACAATATTAGAGTTATTTTAGAGGATTATTTCGTAGTTGTATGATCGTCTCGTAACGTCATGCGCGCTTTAAAGACCGGACATGAATGAGTGGGTTTTTAACGCGCAAGATAACAAGGTATCCTATTCAACAAACACAAAATACAACTGAAACGTAAAGAAGTACAACCTGGTTGGTTTTACACCAAGTGCTACTTCAACTACAAACAACGGAGGCAACTCTAGATACACTTCGCCCAAGCTTTTTTTTTTTGTTGTTAGAAGTTGCATTAATTATTGTTGACAGCTCAGCCTCTGCTCTACCACCATCTGTAGAGAAAAGAGCTTTTGACGGAGGCAGTTATTCGGAACGCTCAACTACCTTATCTTAATAAGTTAATAAACTTTCTTATCACATCTCAGCTGGTGTTTGACTCTTTAATTGGCACCATTTTACTCCGGCAAAAATACCTTGGGAAAACCTCTCCAGTCGCTAAATTCTTGAAAAAGTGAAAGTTGAAGTACGCCAACCAATGAAACAAAAATCAAACAGTAGAAGAAACATGGAAGATGGTCGTAACCCACCAGCTCTGTGTCCAACAGTTCGATTCGCAATATCGGCACCTGGATGCGTTGATAAATGGTTTAATTACTCAGCTTACTATGTATGCGGTAACTTTGAGTGCCTTGGTAATATACAGAAATACGGGTACACGAAATGAGAATCTGTAACTCGAATAATACAAAAATAAGCGTTGCATGCCATTGTACAACACATAGTAAAAGACAACTGATTTGTTTTTCCGTATTTATTATCAGGAAATATGGATTCTGATAACCTACTTCATTACTGATTGTAAAGTCACACTCTGACTCCAAAATCATTGTTGAACGCAATCCCTTCTCTGATTATCGTTAATTTTAGGACAGTCACTGTGTCCCAGGACTTGTGGTAGCAGAGAAGATAAGGAAAAAAGAATCATAACTATGGATTGGATTTGAACCCGGAGTTTCTTAAAATATTGTTCCTGAGCAGCTAGCGGTGTGGTGGTCAAGTGGTTCCCAGGTTCGAGTCTTGTGTCCATTTTTTGAATACATTCACGTGATAAGATGGCCATGTTGGTGCCAAAACAATAAAGAAATGTAGCTCACGTTTTGCATAATAACAGAGTCAAGGTTCCACGTCGCACGTCAGGTGCGATCAAAGAATACACTTTCGGTCTTCTAAATTAACGATAGTAATATCGACGAACAAAGCAAATTAAGAATTCACGATAACAGCGAATTCAAGGTAGAGAATGGCTTGGATTGTTCTAGGCGAGAAAGCGAAATGGCTTTAAACTATCAAATTAAGGTCGACTTCGCTGAAGCCCATAGCGTGACTACTTCCTCGTTTTTACCTTATCTAATTTGCATCTGATGGAGGAGGGGTCACACAGGTACAAAAGTAAGTTTTAGAACTCAATCTTAAACAAGGAAGGATCTTTCAGGCATTTCGCCTCCTTGTGGGATTGATGCAATGAGACTACTTTACAATAAAGATACTAATTCTCTTTAAATCCAAGCCAGTCGACAAAGATCGAATTGCGACCGTGAAACAATTGAAAGGATGACGATTGGAGGGCAAACCCTTCGTCAAAGGAAATTTCCGGAGGGTTTGAGAGCTGTTTGAGGTTTAGATAGGAAGTGGGAAAGCGATGCAATTAGTGAGGAACTGGTGACAAAAAAAAAAGCGAATAAATTAGTTCAAAGTCAAGTGCTCATTCTTTCCATATGGTTTGACAGTGCGGAGGTTAACAATTAACTTTTGCTTCACGTTTTCCGTGTTGCCTTGGTGGTATAGTAGGGGGAAACGACGATATATCACATCAACGGTGGAGTGGCTTGGAAGGTTAACATGGCGCGAAATGGGTTAATAATAATAATAATAATAATAATAATAATAATAATAATATTATTATTATTATTATTATTATTATTAATTAATAACAACAATAATAAATCAAATCAATTGAAATTGAAATGAAAAGGAATCGAAGACTTAGATTATCTTATTTTCAGTCTCTTCAGTTAAAATTAAAAAAATATAAAAGTTGTCCTAATTACAATAATAGAATAGCCCCAAATGCCCCAATTGCCATCTCCAGGGTTGCAATGAGATGGACTCCTGCTGGGAAGAGGAAGAGAGGTCGTCCAAAAAAGACATTGGAGACGATCAGGGGCAAAAGAAATGACAGAGGCTGGATGGACCTTGAGCCAGATTCAACGATGGTTATCTGACAGACAGCATTGGAATTCTTCGGTGACGGCCCTATGTGCTACCTAGCAAGAAGAGGATTAACATTAAGACAACAATATCAACTGTTTCAAATAAATTCAATAGATGTAAGGAATGAGAAATTATTTTTAGACGATATTCGTTTGTCTTTTAAGTCTGATCTTATATGACTTCACATTTGGACTGTTCGGTAGTACGTCACTTGGAAGATCATTCCAAGTTCAAATCATTCTTACGAAAAAAGAAAGTCTGTAATAATCATTCTTAGCAGATTTGCCTTGTGACTTAAATTGATGATTTGCTCTTGTTTTAGTACTTTTGCAAAGTTCAAACATTATTAAATTTCCGACCATTTAATTCAAACACTGTCTTACAGCATTCTATTAGGGAGATAAATTCACGTCTGCGTTCAAGAGAGTTCCATTTGAGTATTTTACATCTGACTTCATATGCCATCTCTTGTCTTCTTTGCCCAAGTGCAATGTGTGAAGCTCTTCTCTGAACCTTTTCAATTCCGTGGAGGTCTTTGACTAAATGTGGTGACCGGCACACAGGAAATGCATATTCTAGAACCGAACGAACCAATGATTTGTAAAGGGTGGAGTAAATTTCCTTATTCCCAGAGCCAACGGTACGTTTTAGTAAACCAAGAACTTTGTTTGCTTTGAATGATTCCTTCAACATGTTTAGATCATGATAAATCGATGGTAATTGTCACTCCAAGATCTTTGTAATCATGTCATCATGGAGTTTGATGCATCTTTGTGATTTTCTCAACTTTATGATCGATTACATTGGCAGAAGCAGTCGGTGCATGATACAATCCAAACAAACTTTCAGGACAAAATGATAAGTCAAAATCACATTGAGAGCAGTTAGGACCGTTCCGCGCTAAGTTCGACAAGGTCTGACATGTTTTTGTTATAAATTTGTTTGTATAATTTTTGTTATAAAAAGGCATTTGTAAAGTTCTGATCAGCTTCAGACTATTCTGATTTTTTTTTTGTCACAAATCCATAAAATTCTTCAAGATCATAACAAAGGATTCTATGTCTGGAAGCGGCCTTTTCTTTTGGTTCGTTATTAGGAGAGTTGAAATTGTTTAATAAGAAGTCCCCATTCGTAAAATTTTTTCGCGTTTACCTGTATTAATATAAAGTTAGTGTCTGTGACATATTCCCAAACAATGGTAAGTAGGTCCTTTCGCCCCACTCAATTTCACAACGAGCAGATATAATGTATACAGTGTATTTAGCTCATCCGATTTCGGATTTAGTATAATATATACTTCGTTTATTCACCGAGCAGTTGACCACCATAATTGGTTAATTTGTTAGTCTCTCCCACTCCATCGTGTTTTTCTCTTTGTTTATTCTATGATTTACTGTTTGTGCATGGAAGACGTTCAATAAATATAAAATAAAATAACACTGACACTGACAGTCGCGCAAGATAAAACCCATAAACATAATAATTGCAAAGAGATCACGGAACGATTTTAGTTACATATTCAAAATTGCCAAAATAAACTATCACTGCCAGTCAATGAAACTTGGTCAAATTCATGTCTCTTTGATCAAGAATAAATGTCATCAAATAAATCGTACAGAAAAGCTTAATTAATGCTATTTCTGTCTTTGTCTCAGATGAGCGACACAGACGGTTTGAACTGTTTGAGTCTTCACAGGGTGTAAGTAAGTCGCTGAAGCTCGGAGGGTGTGCCCTTTGTCTTTTTACAACTTCCCTACTCTGTCGGTGCAATGTTAGAAATGGCTGAATACTTCTTGCTTGGAATACCTTCAATAAAAGAGATTAAAAACTTTACCATTAAGTTGCAAATTTTTCGAGCAAACCTTTCGACTTCTCAACAAAAATTAGCGATGCACTATGAAAATACAAAGTGAAATCGAAATAGCAGTTTGAAGTCCCACAAAACAATCTCTTCCTCCTTTTCTTTCTTGGAATGATCTATGAGCGCAAGAAGCAATTAATTTTATAGTATCAGAATTTGCAAAGGAGAAAAAAAAAAATGGTAACTTAAAATCGCAGAATTATTTTCACAAACATTTGATAGTTGATCGTCTCAAAGCATCCAGTTATGTCATGCGCACTTTAAAGACAGAAAATATAGACGAGTACAACAGGCGAGTTCTTCATCGGTGAACATAAATCCCCGGCTGCTAAAACAATGCTTATACCCATTTCCAATCCTCTCAAAAATAAACGAAACACTGCTTTGTTAAATATAGAAAATATATTCCGCAAACCGTTATAAAAGACCAATGTTTTTTGATAATTTCCACACAATTTTCCCTCGAATAGCCGATTTTAACTTGAAGAAGCGGTTTGCAGAGAGTTGCCAAAAGATAAAGATGCTGTTCACTTTATATTCAATGGTAAGAGCAACGATCTGAAGATACAGTTTATCATAAGTAAACAAAGCATTCTACAGGATAAGTAGCCAAGGCGAAACAATTTGCAGATTGGTTTTAACGAGTGTAGAAAAAAAGAATCAAATCTCCAATTTGCTTGCGGATTTCGCACTTGCGCGTAGCGATGCAAATTTAGTTCTAAATGAAGATTTCCCCACTATTGTCTTTCGATAGCGCTACAAAGTCGAGCTATAACTGAACGGTCAATTAATCGTGTGCTTTACAAACCCTGCTGGGTACGATAAACTGTAGTTGTGCCAATATTGGACTAACATATGCCAATAATTAAGACAATTCTGATATAATATTCTCTGCATGGCTCTACTTCCGTTATTTGATGTATTAATCATAAAATTACTCATCTCTACTTCCTTTCAGTACGCTAACTTTGGATCAATCTTTTGCTCCTAACTGATTACTTGTTTCATTATCTTGCATCAGCTTTTTCCTGTTTTTGTATTTGGAACACTTATTCAAGACCCGGTGATGGGCAAGCCACAACAACCATTCACAAAACTAGATGCCCAACAGAACCTCACCACGAAGAAAGCCGACCTCGATCCAAGTCTACTGGCAAAAGTGACGTTTAACAGTCAAAGAAAACGACATGTGGAGTACCTCCTATCAGAGCTTTGCCCACACTTTTCTAAACACCGAAAAATAAAAAGCCAGGGTTGTTTGGCAGGAGAGCATTATCGCCCAAAATACAATATTACAGAAGCTCTATGCAGAAGCACCAACTTTGGCTGTCTAAGAAGTATATTGACTTCGGGTCTGGCAAAGTGTCAGGCGCAGTTTACGACTGTGCTTAAAACGTCGCCTTCTGGTCCTATCTATGTTAAATATGTAAAAGAATGCAAATGTTTTTAGGGACCGATAGCATACTGTTTACACAGATCGAAAAATGAATTGTAATATACATATTTTAAAAATTTTTATATTTATTTTGAACGGATAAGTTTCTGCTTTGTAGATAACACCGAACATTAAAATGCTATGTATTTATAGGTGTATTAGAAGAGGCAATTAGTAAGAAACTATAAGGTGTGAAAGTGGGTATTAAAATCTGAGTGGCAT
>NC_090884.1:36832409-36844909 GCF_036669925.1 Montipora capricornis
CATTGGAACCTTGACACTTAGCGCCTTTTTTTAAAACAAGAGACACTAAGTTAATGCGTCACTTGCGTTTGTTCTTGTGCTTGTGCATGTGCTTGTACTTGTGCTTGCGCATGCCTAGCTGTGGAGGACCCTGATTAAACGAACAATATCGTTTTCGAATCGAACTGTACAGGCAAACAAATAGGGACTGACAATAATCATGTTAAACCTCCTTCTTTATTTGCTGTGTGTTTAGTTTACATATCCTTTTAATTTTATATTCATGAGAAAATAGAACTGAATACTTTAATTAGTTACATTTAATTCAGAATCAGTAACTCCTGGTAATAAATACGGAAGAAACAAACATTTTTTTTATTATGTTGCACATTGGCAGGCAACGTTTATTTTCACATGTTTTGTTTGACCGTTAAGCAACCTAATTGGCGTATTCCAAGTAACAGGTTCACATTGCTTCACGTATCCGTATTTCAGTATATTGCCAAGGCAAGCAAAGCTAGTGCCACCACATTGGGCTTCGCATACATTGTAAGCTGGGTAAAAAAGCCACTTATCCAAACATCCAGGTGTCGATCTTGGCCATGAAGCTATTGGACAGCCTGAAACAGATTGAGTGTTACGAAAATCTTCTCTCTTGTTTCTACTGTTTGACGTTGCGTTCATTGGTTGGTCTACTGCAACTTCCACGTTCTCAAGATTGCCCTTTTTGTTATTCAGATCTTGCGACTGGAGAGGTTTGCCCAGGCCATTTTTGAGTAAAAAAGAGACAAACACCAGCTGAAATAAAAAAGGACTTGTAAGTAAACAAACCATTGGCCTTACACAATCAGTTGTCCACGTTTTTCTGCCGATGTATATCATTAGTTTCAATTAATTTGATACAACTTCTGACCTATCTTAGTACTGTCTCTTACCATGGGCCAAATGCTAAACTTCATTGTTCTTCTAGATTTTCGAGTCAGTGTTGCAAAACTCTTCTTCGTATGCCGGACTAGGTTAAACTTTATGAAAAACACTCCGGCCCTTTTATAAGTGTGATCATTGAAGCCATGGCGTCCTTTTTTTAAACTATCTGGTTTTGTAATTAGGGAATTTTCTTTTGATGCAAGCACTGATTTAGTGGAAATGGCCTTTTGACATCCATTCCATTTTGGGAGTTAAATTCGTATCCGTTACATCTTTATTTTCCATTCCAAATGCAAAGTACTTATTTTGGACTCTAGTTCCTTTTCTTTAAACAAAACTTTCTGCTTTTACAATTAGGGAATCGTTCTTAGCTGCAAGCACCCATTTAGTGGAAATGGACTTATCACAGGCATTCTATTTTGGGATTTAAATTTGGATCCGTTACATCTTTATTTTCCCGCATCCGTTATGCAAAGTACGTATTTTGAAATCTAGTAGAATCACTTTTAAGTTAGCACTGAGTTTCACGATATATACCCAACGAGTATTGAAATTTAGTGGGAGTGAGATTGCTGAGACAATCGACGGTCGCATCCATAACACAGGACATGCATTTATTAAAGACATTTTATTTCCATTTCTTTTATAAGTCGGACTGTGAGAAATCGATGAGTCAAGAGCTCATTGCTGAAGAAACGCCTCGTGGTTTCAGCGAAGTTTTTTAATAATCCGTTCTACTTTCCCCAGGAAAAATATTAACAACTTGAGTTTTTGTCTTGGAACGTAATCCAATTCCCTCCCTCCCTCGACAGGATACGGCAATGAACGGCTCACGACATCTCTTGTTGTTGTTGTTGTTGTCGCGCGCTGTTACAGGGCGGTTTAACGATGACAACAACGACTACGACAACGTCACAAAGCGATGGGTTTAAAACAGTAAATGAACAAAACCAAAGGCTGTCCATGCCCTGTAAGAGCGTTTTATATTTCGGCAAATTTTTTGACAAAGCCATTTTTTTTCGGAAAGATCTCTTGTTTTTGGTCCTTTCGTTTTGCCTGTTTTCTTTTTGTCTCAACAAATGTTAATAGCCATGGTTTTATAATACCATGAGCTAATTGTAGGATAAATGTTCGGAAACGGTCTAAGGGGATCTTAAACTTAACCTGGGAGGAAAGCGAAGTGTTCTTCCGAGAATATGTAACTCTAGTTTCATTGCGAATCCCCAATGATAAATAATGGTAATTTAACTGAGTGGAGTACGTTTTGGTTTGAAACCATACGTGTGAGTTCAAAATCAAACGAGAGCGCGCCGCGAGTTCAATTTGAAATCACAAGTATGACTTCAGACCAAAATTGCACGACAGGTAGTTCAATTACGACTTTATGAGATCCATTCAGAAATCACACAATAATCATTTAATCGCTAAATTAGTCAGTACCAATATTTTATTGATCCAGTTGGGAACAAAAGTTGGAAAGTTCGCCACATAATGGTTTTGTTTGTCTTTCATTTTCCTGAAATCTGATTGGTTACCTTTAAACAAGCCTTGAAATCTGATGGTTGTTTTATTTCAGTGTTCCTTTCTCATTGGCTAGGGAAATGGTGCAATTTAGAGCAAAAAAAAAGTGCGATTTGGGAATAAATCACACTGCTGAGAGCCAATTAGATTGCAAGGATCACAATTGCTGTTTCTAATGCATGGATGTAATAAACGCCTATACATGGAGAGCCTTGAATACTTCTTTTGCTTTAGTATCGAAGGCCATCCCACATAAAGAATATTCCTCTTTCTGCATTTGTTTTAAGAACGAAGCCCGGAAACCGTTTTGAACTTGTTGTAACCATTTCTGTAGATACAATTACAGGCCCCAGTCAATAGCGAAGACATCGTTGACGTCACATTTGTTATCGTAATGACCCAACCAGAGTCATGGGTTTCCAAACAAAGGGTTCTTTTGCTTAAGTGAATCGTACAAAAACAATGAATGGAAACAGAAATTTTCCCTATTTTCTGCCTTGGCAGGGCGCTAGACTGTGGAGCTTTCTCGTGACAGATTAGGCGCTTCAACATGATGAGAGGTTTAATCCTTTTGCCAATTCGTTAATTAAGCGCGTTTGACCACCTTAATTTGTTATGTTGTTTTTGCCTCCCACTCCATCATGTCTTAGTTTATTTTTATTTCTTTTCTTTTCTTTTTTGTACATAGGCGAATTCGAAGGTCAAGCGATAAAATAAAAATAACGTTCACTACCGCCAGAGATAAAACCCATAAACTCAATCAAAGCGAAGAGATAAGAGAACGATTTTGGTTTCATTTTCAAAATTGCCAAATACAAACCATCACTGTGAGTCAATGAAGTGTGGCCAAATTCGTTTTCCTTCAAAGAAGAAGAAAGTTTATCCAATAAAACTTACAGAATTTTCTCAGACGAGCGACACAGAACTGTTCGAACTGTTTGAGTTTTTGGTGTAAGTAAGTCGCTGAAGCTCGATGCCGTGCCCTTTGTCTACTTACAACTTCCCTACTCTGTCGGTACAATGTTGGAAATTGCAATATTTGTTGCTTGGAATACTTTCAAATATACAAACTGAAAACTTAACAAATAATCACGATCTTAGTGAGCAAAACCTTTCGATTTCCCCCAAAATTAGTTATGAATTTTGAAAATCATGACAAAGTGAAATCAAAGTGGTAGTTTGAAGTTCCACACAACATTAGCATTCAGTGGAACATCCCTTCCTTTTCTATTTTTGACAGAATGAAAATCCTAGGGTTTTACACAAAACGTGTGCCAAATAATCTTTGCTCAGATAAAAAAAGAGGATGGTAGCCTTTCGTAAGTGTACGAGAGGAAGCATTTACAATCAGAATTAGCAAAGTAGAAAATAAATTGGTAACGTAAAATATCAGAGTTATTTTTAGTACTATTTCATAGTCGTGTGATCGTCTCGCGCGCTTTAACGACCTGACATAGAAAAGTGCTAATACCGATTTCCAATCCTAGCTCCAAAAAATAAACGAAATACTGCTTTGTTAAATATAAAGCATATATACGTCCGCAACAGATATAAAAGACCAATGGTTTTAGATAATTTCCACACAATATCCCTCAAAGAACCAATCTTAAGTTGAAGAAGAGGTTAGCAGAAATTTATCAAAAGATAAAGAGAAAGATGGGGCTCACTTTATATTCGATGGTAAGAGCAACAAGTTGAAGACAGCGCTATCATAAATCAACAAAGTATTCTACACTCTTAATAGCAGCATCGTAAAATAGGTTGGTTTTCTCCAGGCTAGACAGTGGTCACAGTTTCTCCAGGATACAGTGCGCTGGGAGACTAAAAAGGCATTAAATTTTCAAATTAATTGCGCACACTCGAAAAAAGTTTTAAATTTAGATTTTCCCCCTGTTAGCTTTTGACAGCGCAACTCTTGCATCAGCGTCGAACCCTAGACAGTAAATTAAGCGTGTTTCTTATACTCTACTGGATATAATGAACTGTACTCATTCCAATATTGAACCAACGAAGTTATAATTAAGACAATTCTGGTATAATGTACTCTGCATGGCTATACTTCTTTCGTTTTTGCATGTATTGGTCATATATCCAATCATGTCCAGTTTCTTTCAGTACATGATGTTGGATCGATTGCCTGCTCCTAATTAATTGCTTTTTTCTTTATCTTGCATCAGCTTTTTCCTATTTTCGTACTTGGAACACTTATTCAAGACCCGGTGATGGGCAAACCTCAGCAACTATTGACAAAACTACATGCCGATCTTGAACCAAGTCAACTGGCAAACGGGACGCTTAACATTCAAAGGAAACGAAATGTGGCGTACCGCCTATCAGATAATCTTTGCCCAGGAGTTTACCGATCGCTTCAACCTGCAAAAGTTACAAACCACGCTTGTGTGGAGGGATGGTATTATTGCCCAAAATTCCAAATTACAGAAGCTAGATGTAAAAATATCAGCTTTGGTTGTCTTTCAAGTATATTGACTTCGAACCTGGCGCAGTGTCAGGAGCATTTTAAGACTGTAACTCGAACGACGCCTTCAGGTCCTATCGACATTAAATATGTGGCAAACTGCAAATGTTTTTAGGGACCGATAGATGTTTCACAGATCGGAAAATAGTTTTTAATAAATTTGGAAAAAATGTACTATATTTATTTATTTTGAGTCAGTGGATAAGTTTCTGTTTTGTAGATAACTCATACTACTAAAATGCTTTGTGTTTATAGGTGTTTTATAAGAGGAAACATTAAAGGGGCCGCAAAAAGAAAGTATAAACGGTGTAAAAGAATAAGTTATTAAAATCTGACTTTATATTATGAAGAGCAGTATTCATCAATGTATTTATCCCGGGGTTATGCGTGGAAAACGTTTCCCCAAAGCACTTTTACATGTACTGAAAAAAGAATGGTAAAAAGTAAACATTTCACTGTCTTTTTGATGAACAACGGCTTCATAAAAAAGCCATTAACTAAGGTTTTTGAGCTCAGCCTCCTACAAAATATGACAACTGTTTTGTGCTTCAGGCAGAGATATCTGCCTCGCATATCCTCCTTTCTTGCAGCCAGGGAATGAGTTTATAAGAGCGTAGTTCGACGGAAGGAGCTGTTCTGCCGGCTAGGCGCTCGACCCCAGAACACGGTCCGCGCGCTGCACCACAACCAGATGCCGGAATAAGCT
Organism: Montipora capricornis; assembly: GCF_036669925.1. NCBI lineage: Eukaryota > Metazoa > Cnidaria > Anthozoa > Scleractinia > Acroporidae > Montipora > Montipora capricornis. The sequence continues at coordinate 36,838,019 of NC_090884.1, forward strand.
AGGAGTGGAGGGAGGAAACCTGGAGTATACCGGGAGAAAAATCCTCGGAGTAAGATTGAGATCAGCCCACGTGCGAGCTTAGGATTACATCCAGGGTCCGCAGACGCGGGAGACTCGGCCATCCTTCAGCTTTAAACTCAAAGAACTCGACCTTTATGACTATAGTAAGTAATTGCCCCTTTAGTGAAAATGCGACTGCACTTTTGTTGGTTGCCTCATCTCCCTGTTTCATTTCTTCTTGTGTTTTTATCATTGCTTTGCAAGAGCCAGTAATGTCAGAACAAAACTTAGAATAATTATTGTATTGGCTATGTATGTTCCTTCTAGTCGTAGAATAGGCCTTTCCATCTACTTTAGTTACCATATCTTTTCGTTAGTAACGAAATGATTTCTGGAAAGAATAAAGAAGATTCTGAGTGTAGAGAGAAAAAGAAAGAGGTGTAAAGGCTTAAACTGAGGCGGCCTTTCTTTCGCATCTGAAGTTCAGAGAAATGAGCCGCGAAGTTAATCTATAACTTAGGGAGTGACACTTCTTATAAAGACGCAATTAAGATAGCCAAATGGCATTCCTTAGCTTACATTTACAAGATCAAACTTTTCAAGCTGATGCATAATGCTTTCAATGACAGACTACCTGTACCATTAAGTGTTAACATTGCTACTATGAAAAATACCGAGTACTCGTTAAGAAGATCAGAAAACATTGGTATTCCTATGTTTCATTCTCGCTATTTAGAACAGTCTGTTAGTCATAGGGGCGTCATCCTCTGGAATGCAATTGCATCCAGGCATCCGGACTTAACTTGCGCAACATCTACCTCAACTGCTAATTTCAGTAATTAAGATTTTTAGCTAGGATTTTTAGCACTTAGTCTTAAGAGTATTTTAACAACCGTAAATTATTGTAAACCTATCAATTCATTATGTGTTAACTGTAGTTTAGATTTAGATGCACGACCCCATAAGCATTAGCTTTAACCATTATCGTGCTGAAATAAAGTCGATGTATGTAACGGTATGTATATGGAGGCTCGTAATAGTTTCTCCTTTTTTTTTAAAAAACAAATAAACATATTCTGTCCTTAGATATAGTTAGAGTAATCATATCCAGACGAAATTTGGCTAGGGTATTAAGTACCCATCGTAGATTTCTTACATTGTGTTTTCCTACAAAATAATGTTACCATGGCAACGATATGAAGCATTTCTTTGAACCATAAAATCAACATGTATTGTCTTTTTTGAAGAAATGGGACAGCGAAATCTTCCCATTCAGCGTTACCAGATAATGTTAGAAATAATCTCTAAAATATATAAAATTCAACAAAATTTGTGGACCGTTTTTCGGAAAAATTATTATTTTTTCAACGGTCTCTATTTATTTTTCCACCCACAGAATTTTATCAAATTTGAAAAACAAAGGAATCGTTGACAATAAAGTAAGTTCAGAAATTAGAATTTTCCAGTTTTGTGTAAAGTAATACTTTACTTCATCGTTTGGTTTAAAGTGCCTTTTATTTGCTCTTTATTCGATTTTCCTTTATCGCGTGATTAGCTTTAGATCACAGTTTAGAAAGTTATGTTGGTAGTTTTCTGTTTATTGTATGTTCAAGTTAGTTTGAACCACATAAGAAGGCGTGAGAACCCTCACGAACACTCAGCCACGTAGCTGGACTTAGGGAGCTGGTCATTTGTGGGTTCTAATGTTCCCGTGATGAATGAAACAACTGCGAGGATCATAACTTAACATTCAAATCCGCAGTTTAATATATGATTCATTTATGCCTCCTTTCCCTCGATGGAGGTCTTAAAGTTTACAGTGGCTGCATTGCCTGAGCTCCTTTACTGTGCACCCTCTTGCACAGAGAAAAAAATCAGCAGATATGGAGTAAGATGGCAAAGGGTGGAGGCTCAAAGTCCTATTTATGTTATATGAACATAAGGAAAGGGAATTTAAACTGCTTTGATGAATTTTACTCTTGGCCCAGTAAAGGTGAGGGCCAGAAAAATGCCAAACGGATTGAAAATACGACCCCACCCCAGGCAATGCAGCCCTCCCCACAGAAACCTTAAAAGAAAAAAAACAAAGGTAAAGTGAAAAAAAAAGTCAACCTTGCAAACCGGTTGTTATGGATAGCCAACAAATGTGTGGGAATCTCTGTTGGAAATTTGCCCATGTGAGTAAGAGTTAAATGTATGAAAAAAGGAACCCGCAATCAAGACAGTAAATCTGCCAATTTGTTTCTGATCACTGGTATATGTTTACTAGCCCTGAAAACTATATTATCAAGTATCAGGGAGGAAGGACTTCGGTAGACATTTGCCTTCAGAAAATGAAGCACGTATTTTCGCTCTTTAACCTTAGAATCGCGTGATTATGAAAAGCATTCCGTCCTCGTGAACAATGTTGTGGTAACGGACATTTTATGGCAGATCGGATGGTGTGAGTCGAACGCCAGATATTTGTCCGTGTGTGTTAGTTTAAGATGAATACTAGTTGCTAAATTTTCCCGGTCTGGTAATCGGCTTGCCCGTTTTTGTCGTCACTGCCAACATCCTCCCCCCCAAACCACGGGCATGTGAACTTTTGAAGATTGGACAGTTCAAACCCCGCCCCATCTGGCCAAAATAGTGTTCAAATACCCTACCCTGTCGTCGGATTTGTCTCTCTTCCTTTAAGCTCTTTCATCTCGTCCAAACACGTGTTTTATGGTTGTTAGCGACTTCAGCGCCCCAAAAAAAAATCACTGAAACCTGACTCTTCCGGTTCAAATTCTCCCACCCCACGCAGGCAAAGGCCAAATTCCCCACTCCCCGGGAACATAAGATAGTCAAATGCCCGGGGTTTGCCCCCGGGGGATGTTGAAGTTTCGATTTGATCGGCGCATTACCAGTCGATTTGAGTACTAGTTCTTTGTTTGCATGAACGTTGTCCTCCTTTCAGCCGCTCTTGAAGAATTATAAACAAAGTATAAACAAAGCAGCGATAGAGTCATTAAAGATCTATGGAATGTACCTCTTATTAACAATGATAAGGATAGGTAAGGATTAATATATTTTGTGTTTTCAGAAGTTGCTGAAATTGCGCGAGTCGCGCAGCGACGAGGGCAATTTCAATTTACGACGACGTTGCGATTACTTGTTAATAACATACAGGGAAAAATTGAGAGATGTTTTCAGCACGAGAAGATAAAATTCGTATCCCCAAGCGGCCATGTAATGTTCTGTTTATTATGTAGATATTGATGAAATGTCTAGATTTAAAACATTTTGTTTTTCTCATTTCCGAAAGGATGAAAAAGTGGTCACCAACCGCTAAAACACGCACGTTGAGTAACATGAGACAAGATATGAAAGTTGTGAAAAATAAATCATGATAATGTAAAATTTTACAATAAAAATGTTAATGTCGTAGAGAAGAATTATATTAAAGCACAAAAGTATCTTATAATGAAGAGGAAGCTCGCATTTCATTGGCTAATCGTGTTCGTTACCATGACGACACCTATATCCTCACATGTGAAAGATAAAAATGATATGTTCACTGCGCGCGGTGAAGATATGATTTTTTAGTAAAAGGAGAAATCCTGGTATTTCAATATTATCTATATAATAAAATATTGTATTACGTGTGTTGGTTTCTTCGCTTAGTTCATTATTTATTGAAAAGTCGTTCGTATGTTGTGTGTAATCTTTAAATGCTGACTCCGTGTTATAATTAATCAAAACGAAGTCCAAATAAACGTCTCTTCCTCGTTGGGACATTGAATCAAAATGTTGGCCAGCATTGTTTTTTAACCCTTTAGTAATTTTCTTCATTCCGTAGGACTTTCATTGCAGACCTATTTCCAAGAATAAAAATTAAACTATTCTCTGAACGAAAAGCTGCCATTTTACTCTGTTCATAGCTATCTCAAAAGAAAAGATTGTTCTAGAGAAGGAAGTTAAATTTCTCAGTTTAAACTATCAACTTAAAAGCGACTTCGCTGAGGCCCATAGCGTGACTACTTCATCGTTTTTACTTAGGCTATATAATTTGCATCTGGCGGTACAATTAAGGCGTCACACAGGATATAAAAGTAAGTTTTAAACTCTCAAACAAGGAATGAGCTTTCAGGCATTTCGCCCCTTTGTGTGACTGACGCAATGAGACTAACCTTCAATAAAGATTCTTAGTTTCGTTAAATTTGTTTTCATAGAACGAGTTAATTAACGGTCAAATATATAGCGACCGTGAAACGGTTGAAAAGCTGACGTTTGAAGGGCAAACCCTTCGTCAAAGGGAATTGCCAGAGGATTTGCGAGTTTTCCAACTCTTTGTTTGCTGCTTTCCGTGTTGCCTCTGTGTCAGGGAAAACAGCAAATTGTCATTTTAAAGGTGGAGTGATTTAGAAAGTAAAATGGCGCGCAATTTGTTTTGATGCAACTTTGTAAGTTTCTCAACTTCACGAAGATATTGGCGAAACAGTTGGCGGAAGATGCAAAACTTGTCCCTTCCCTTCACTGAAACGCTAACAAAAATTTCATGACCAAAATGATCAGTCAAAATTACAAACCATTTCATCACTTTCATCTCCTTAAATCACATCTATTCCATAACCTCTTCACTATGCAAAAGATCTATACATAGACAAAACGGGGACAAAAACTTGCCGAACGCTTATTGGTTAAGTTGAGAAAACGGCGTTTTTTTTTTTAAAGAGAAATCGGTAAGCTGTAAGATCCAACTCGGGGGCTCCTGACTGGGACAATGTTGGATAAGACGCGAAAACTGGTTGCTTAGTTTTTCCCACAATGACATTTTTGTCACCTAAACTGATCACAACTTATAATCATGAGAGGCCGTACGCGTCCAAACCTTTGTACCTCTCATCAAACTTACATAAAAGCGTAATTAATGCTATTTCTGTATTTATCTCAAATAAGCGACACAGAACTGTTCAAACTGTTAAGTTTTTCGTGTAAGTAAGTCGCTGAAGCTCGAAGGGAGTGCCCTTTATCTATTTACAACTTCCCCCCTCCGTTGGTGTAATGTTAGAAATGGCAAAATTTGTTGCTTGGAATATCATCAATTAACGCAAACTAAAAACTGTAGAGTTAAATCACAATTTTTGAGAACGAAACGTTTTCTAGTTTCCCCTGAAGTTTCGCGATGCATTATGAAAATATAAAGTGAAATCGAAATGATAGATTGAAGTCCCAGAAAACAATAGGATTCAGTGAAACATCTCTTCTTCTTTTTCTTTTTTTCGGAATGAATATATCGTACCGTTTTACACAAAAAGAGTGTCAAAAAATCTTAGCTCAATATGAAAAAAAGAGGACTGTAGTCTTTCATAAGTCTATGAGCGGAAGCACTTACGCTTCTTGGTATCAGAATTAGCAAACGTGATAATAAATTGGTAACGAAAAATATTGGTATTATTTTTAGAACCACCGAACAGTTTTGTGATCGTCTCAAAATTATCGAGTTATGTCATGCGCACTTTAAAAACCGGACGTAGAGGAGCGTAACAGGCGAGTTCTTTTTCGGAGAAAAATAAATCCCCGACAAGTAAAACTGTGCTTATACCCATTTCCAATCCTCCCAAAAATAAAATAAAGACTGCTTTGTTAAATATAGAAAACTTATATCGCAACAGATATAAAAGACCAAGCGTTTTTAATAATTTCCACACAATTTCCCTCGAATAGCCGATTTTAATTTGAAGAAGAAGTTTGCAGAGAGTTGGCAAAAGATAAAGAGGAAGATGGGATTCACTTTATATTCAGTGGTAAGAGCAACAATCTGAAGATGCAGGTTATCATAAGTCAACAAAGTGCTCTGCACTCTAAGTAGCCAAGGCTGAAAAGTGTACTGGTTTGTTTTCGCAAGTGTACTGACAGTTATGACAATTTGTTCAGGATACTTTTTGCGCTTGGAGACGAACAAGAAAAGCAGCAAATCTCCAAATTACTTGCTTAAAGCCATGGAAAATTAGTGTAAAATGCAGATTTTCCCACTCTTAACTTTCGTTATCGCGACAATGTCGAGCTATAGACAGTAAATTAACCGTGTGCGCTACAAACCCTGCTTAGTGTGATAAACTGCAGTTATGGCAGTTATGGGGGGGGGGGGGGGGGGGCGCGCCCCCCCCCCAAGACATCCAATGTATAAAGGACGGGGTGTGCTTTTGGTACCTCTTACGGTGTTCAGCCTCAAAAAGTTTTCACAATTTCACCCCCGTAATTTTTTTTTGGGATGCCCCCCCCCCCCCCCCCTCCGAATTGGGCTAACAGTAATATTAGGACAATTCTGATATAGTATACTCTTTACGGCTCTACTGCTTTCGTTTTTGCTCATGTTCAGTTTCTTTCAGTACACTGTGATCGGATCAATTGTCTGCTCCTAATTAACCGATTTTTTCTCTATCTTTCATCAGCTTTTTCCTATTTTCGTAATTGGAACACTTTTTCAAGACCCGGTGATGGGCAAACCTCGCCAACCACTGACAAAACTAGATGCTGAACCAAACCTCACCATGAAGACAGCCAACCTTGAGCCAACTAGACAATTGGGAAATGGGGCGTTTAACATTCAAAGGAAACGGCATGTGGTTTACCGCCTATCAGAAAAGCTTTGCCCTGGAGTTTACGATTCCCTTAACTTTCAACCTCGAATAGCAACAAACCACCCATGTGTGAATGGATCGTATTATTGCCCAAAATACAATATTACAGAAGTTCGATGTAAGAAGGTTAGCTACGGCTGTTTTTCAAGTATACTGAAGGTCGGCGTGCCAAAGTGTGTGGAGTCCGAGTTTAACATTGTTACTAGAATGGCACCTTCAGGTCCTATCAAAATTAAATATGTAACAAACTGCAGCTGTTTCTAGGGGCCGATAGCATACT
>NC_090884.1:36854909-36862409 GCF_036669925.1 Montipora capricornis
GTTTATCACATGTAGTGGGAAACATTGATATTCGTGGATATATTACATGAAGAGGTACCAAAGTCAGACAATTGCAGTCGTGTTGTTTTTGTATCGCTTATCGGCCGGGTTAAATCAGTATACCATCCGGCGAACTCAAAGGCTAACCTTAGAGTAGCCTGGGAAAAAGCCTTTCCGTGGAAAAAAATAATTTTCGATGTTTTGGCCGAGCAAAAACATTGAATCGCACGCCTTCGCCATGAGATCAATATCGGCTTTTCACGAGCAATTTTTGCACCATATGAAAATTAGTTGTAGGGTTATAAAAAAAAGTAAATCAATTAATTTCTGGCTTGCTGGCATGTTGGCTGATTCTGTCCTTGGCTGAGAGATTGTCCTCGAAGATCTCTTAGCCGCAGACATTATCAGCTGCCATTCCAGGTCAAGAGGCGGAAGCAGTCATACACCCACCAAGACTAGTACCAGTTCATTTCAGAAACATGTTGAAAAAAGAGATTGACATCATGACCTTAGAGTAATCAAGCCTGTCAACGAGCTCACAGGCTGGGTAGACAGCATGGTCCTCACAGAAACTGTCGACCAAGAAGGAAAGGAAACCAAATTTAGAGTATGCCTTGATCTTCGAGACCTCAACAAATGGGTGAAAAGAGAACAGTACCACATCCAGACCATCGACGAAATTTTATGTCTACTGAATGACGCAAAGTTGTTCAGGATAGCAGACGGCAAGCAAGAATTTTGGTATGTTCCCCTATTCGAAAAAAAGTGGCATGTCAAGAGGTCTTCCAAAAGCAGCTACATTCTTCCCTACAAGGATTTGACGGAGTGACAGGAGTAGCAGACGACCGTAGTGCAACAGAGCAGGAACACGAACGCAAAATGATAAACTGCTCGTAAAAGACACTCACTGGAACAGAGTGCAACTACAGTAACATTGAAAGGGAAACACCAGCAGTGGTGTGGAGACTGAAGAGATTTCATTATTTCATCTACGGAGAGCACACAGACCACAAGCCACTTGAGTCCATTTCCAAAATCTTTCCAGCTGCTCTAGAAGACAACAAAGACTCGACTTGATAGCCCTCTAGCCTGCATACCAGGCGGTTTGGTGAATTCTTGACGTTTCTTTCCACGGATTTGACTTTTGAAGGATAGGTTTAATGTTATGGCCGTTCGAAAACCTGGACCAAAGTCCAAAGTGAAAGCGAAGAGGAAGAGGGCAAGGAGAAAAAACGAGAAACCGCCTACAATCAACCCAACAACATTTTCGTAACCTCCATTTCCAATCATGTGTGACAAGCAAGGGAAACTCGACAGAATCGTCATACCAGCAAGCTTAATACCATATATCCTGAATATTATCCAGCACGGTCACTTTGTATTAGGTCCAGAAAAGTACCTTCTAAGAACACGCGCAGCTGTTTTCTGGCCGGTCGCAGCAAGGACATCACCAGCTTGGTCGAAGAGAGCGAACCTTGCCAAAAGTACCAACCACAGAACAAAAAATAATCAATTCCGTAGGCAGACCCACCATCACACCCGTGGCACTGAGAAGCTACTTTCCCACTTATTCCACTATAAAGGTAACCAGTTCTTGTTTATTGCATTATTCCATTAAATTCCCATTCATTCAAAGACGTACTAGTACTTCCTCAGCTGTCATAATCAGCAACGTGTAGAGCATGATGTCAGAATATGGAATCCATGGAGGGCTGGTCACTGACAACGAGCCTCGGTATAGTTCCAAAGAGTTTTACGACTATCCGCAATCGAATCATTCCGTTTTGCAGACAGAATGTCAAAGACGGTCAAGAAACCTGATGAACAAGGGGGTGATCCGAATCTTGCACTCCTCGCATACAGGATTTCATCAATAGACCATCCGTTCAAGTCGCTTACAGAGATACGCGACAGAAAATTTATATCAATTCTACCGCAACAGCAGCGTACCAACCTAAAGTCCAGTCGGGAATCCACATAAAGGAACAACTGTACCAACAAGTTCAACGCTATTAACATGATCTGCGCAAAGCTGGATCTGACATGAGGCACGTAAAAAAAAAGGAAGCCCAGTGCGAATCTTCTTCGATCAGCATGAGAAAAGTTGACTGCCAGGCACATTCACCCAACCTGCTAAGCAACCTCAATCTCACATCGTCAGAGACGACAGCACTGGCATTGTGTACAGCCGCACAAAATCACAGGTCAGACCAAGTTGCAAAGAGATCGCCGAAGAGGATAATACCCCAAAGCAAACAGAGCAGTCAGAGTCGCCAAGAGAAATACCACCTGAAACAGAACGTGTTAAAAGATCGGGACGTATCTCAAACTCCCCCGGACAGATTGGACGTTATTGAACTTTGAGTATAAGTATATCATTTTGTTGTTGTTGTTGTTGTTGTTGTTAGAACGTGCAAATATATTTTACAAGGGGGGTGGGTGTAACACTTTTACACCTAGAAACCACTCTGTTCTGTTCCGTTGTAATAAATCGAATGCAGTAAACTGTGTTGTAACCCATGAAGTTATTAATTAAAAGTTGTTACTGACTCTACTATAAGGGCGTTAGTATCACCTATTCGTTCCGAAACAACATGCACGCTTCCGACCTCAAATTAAAGTCTATATAGCCATAAGCCCTTTGAAAAGCAATGCAGAATTTCTGACAAACTGGCTGGTTTTACTGCAAGTGCTACTGCAACTTCGAATTACGGGGGGGCAACGCTAGAAGCACTTCGCCTTTAAGCTTTTGTTTGAAGTTGTTATTGACAGCTTTGCGTCTTCTTTACTACCATTTGTACAGAAAAGAGCTCGCGACGGAGGCAGTTATTCGTAATGGGCAACTACCTTATCTTGATAACTTTATTATCTTATTTCGGCTGGTGTTTTACTCAAAAATGACCTGGGAAAATCTCTCCAGTCGCAAAATCTGGACGGTAATAAATTGGGACTAGAACTGATTCTTGAGAAAGTGAAAGTTGAAGTACACCAACCAATGAAAGAGACGCCAAAGCCTGGCGCAATAACGGAGATCGTCGTAACCCACAATTTCATTGCCAATATCGGCACATGGATGTGTGAATCAGTGACTTTATTTCTCAGCTTTCGATATATGCAACCTCCAATGTGATGGCGGTAGCTTTGATTGCCTTGGCAAAATACAGAAATACGGATGCACGAAATGAGAATCTGTAACTCGGAATATGATTGCTTTACGGACAAACGAAAGATACCAAAACAAGTGATTCATGCCATTGTACAACATATTTAAAAAACTGATTTGTTTTCCGTGTTTATTATTGGGAAATACTGATTCTGAATTGCATATAACTATAGAAGTATTCAGTTCTATTTTCTCATGAACATAACTTAGAAGACATGTAAAATAAATACTCAACAAATAAAGAAATAGGTTTAACATTGTTGTCCTTATTTGCTTCCTCGTAAAATTTAAAAGTTATTGTTCGTTTAACCATGGTCCGATGGTCCTCCAAGTGACATACGCACAAGTATAATTTATCATTTGTTACTTGTCTTTTTAGATTTGTTTTAAACTTAATTTTTTCATGTCTTTATAACTTTAGTTACACGTGTTGGTTTCTTTCTTACTGATTTGTAAAGTCGCACTTATGTTGTATCACATCTTTCAATTGATATTGAATTATTATTATTCAAAATGGTGTTCTCTCAGACAAACTTCTCTTGCCCGTCGGTACTTAATAACTAAACTTTTGGCCAGCATTATGTTTTTTTATTCTATCTTCATTCCGTGAAAGTTTCATTGCAGAGCTATTTCCAAGAATTAAAATCAAACTATTCCCTGAACGAAAACCTGCAATTTTACACTCTGACTCCAAAACTAAGTGTTCAACACAATCTCTTCTCTGAATTCACGATTATCGTGAATTCTTAATTTTCTTGGAATTCACTATTACCGTTAACTTAGGACATTGTGTCCCAGGACTTGTGGTAGCAGAGAAAAATAAGGGAATAAAAAATCATAAACGCGGATTGGATTTCAACCTTCATTTTCTTTAAATATTGTCCCTGCGCAGCTGACGGTTTGGTGGTCAAGTGGTTTGGTGACGGGTAATCACCATTCCATATCATAATATCATCACAAGCTTTTATTTTTCTAAATTAACAATAATATAGAGATTTAGCCAAGCCTAAAATCGAAGTTCTGCATGTCAATTTCTTTGCGTTCTTCTACACAAAAATTCATTGCCAAACTAGAGAATTCAACGGTAAATTTCGCGCAAAAAATCGATTATCGCACAAATCACGAAGCAATGAGTGCGATATCGGTTTTTCGAGTGAAATTTACTTTGGAATTCACCAGTCTGACAATGAATTTTCAGTAATCGAATGAGTTTTCAAAGAAAAAAGACACACCCTCAGCGAGCGAATGGAAAATAAAAAAAAGCCTTTTCTGAATCAACTGTCAAAAGTCAGCAAATAGCTAGGAATTACGCTAAAATTAAAAACCGTCAGTGAACTTTGTCAGTTGAAGGCCAAAAAAGAGTTTTACTGATGTACTTTATTCTCTGAAACGAAGTCATTTACATTTTGATGTACATGTATTTCACTGGGACACGCCAGCTTGGCTGGGAACAAGAATTGGCAAAACACGGCAGTGCAACCAAGAAAGGACAAACTTCAAATAAGATCCGCTACAGCAAATTACTTGTAGGTGCTTTAAAACTTCTGAGAACACAAGCTAGAGAGAGAACTCATTGCGATTAGGTGTTTATTAACATAAGGGCACAATTTTCTTTAATTGTCGAGGCAGATCGAAAAAAAGTTGGGCAAACAGGTGAAAAATGCAATTGTTCGCTACCATTTTAGAGCAAAACGAACAAGCAAAAAATACGCATCCGGAAAAACAACAAACAGTTTAGTGCCCAAGGAAAGAATTTGTGGAGTAAATTCTTCCACCGAGTTTGAGTCTGGTATTCTGTTTTGTCGTTGTCGTTCTCTATCTCTCTCTTTTGGTTTCTGTTCTAGTCATAGGTTCTCCAGGCATCGTGCAACCTTATCATATGTCTAAAGATATGCCAAAAATTGCAATACAGAGGAAAAAGCAGCTCTAAACAAATTAAAAATATCCCGCCGATGCTTGACTTGAATAACTGCGTAGCCACCAGTGTGAACCACAGCTATCATGATATGTCAAATTGGATTGAAAGCAGCGAAAAATGCAGAAAGAAAACATTTTCCAAATCGTTTTCCACCTAAACAAGAAAAGCGTTGACTGTTAAGAGGTATAGGTGACGTAATATGGCCGTGCAGTCGCGTCGAGCCACGGAAAGCGGAAGAAAAATGAAGCCTCCTTTATGTTTAAATGAGTAAACCTGGTTTGAGCCTGGGATCCAATCGAAACCAGTACCTGGTCAACGTAAAAAAATATTGCTGCCCTCCATGAACTTTAAACTTGAGCCCGCGATATGGTCACGTGATACTGGTCAGGGATATCTTGATTTGGCAGGTGTCAATTGACTATAACATGGATATGTATGCTGTAAACTAGCGTAATACTGGTCACATGGGTGTACGATCGATGATCTCATAGCTATAAAAACAAAGTTAATCGCATCGATCGGTTGCCATATTTTCTTAATTATGCTGCTCCACGGGACCACGCCTTTGGCGAGCGAGGAGCTCCGCTAATAGTGAATTGACGTTCAAAGCAAATTAAGATTTCACGATAATAGTGAATTCAAGGTAGAGAATGGCTCGGACTGTTTTAGGCGAGAAAGTGAACTGGCTTTAAACTATCAAATTAAGCCCAACTTTGCTGAACGTCATAGCGTGACTACTTTCTTGTTTTTATCTTATTTAATTTGCATCTGATGGAAGAATTTAGGGGTCACACAAGATACAAAAGTGAGTTTTACAACTCTCAAAGAAAATATTTGCTTGCGAATAGGATTTTTATGTTTTTCCCCGCGGTTGCCATTAATCATATTATGTTACTTCAGCTACAAGCAAGTTTGTAGTCACGCGCGCAGTTTCTTACGCCGCGACGATGGTTATGTAATCAAGCAAGTCACGTAGATGGGCTAGCGTTGGAGGTGTTATATTTTCATTACGGCGATACCCCTCCTTCTACTGTATCACGAGTAGCTCGGCTACGCCACGAGGTATTGATTCATTCTGCAGATCATCATTGGTGATATTGCATCTTTTCGACATCAGAGGTAAGCATCTTGTTTTTATTCCCTTTGGTCTATTCGTGGACGAGATAGTTCTACGCCAACTCCTAGCATATCCTCGCCACGTTTGCTCTGCTTGTTTTGCCCGCGCGCTGTATTTGCTTTATAGTTACATCGCGGTCCGAGTTCCTCGGTGATATTCTTAATATTTCATACCATGGCAGGCGCGAGTTCTGTTCCTACCGCTCTTATTTTGGGTCATTCCTTTGTGAAGAGGCTTCAGGGGATCTCGCTCCAGATATTGTTATCTTGGAGATAGGTACCAACGACCTTTCGCATGCTACACCAGAGGTGGTTGGTTCTGCCATTGATGATCTCGTTTCTTTATTGTTGAACGATTATTCCATTCGTGTGATCGGAGTGTGTCTCGTGATCCCACGTGGCATTTCATTTCCGCATGCCTCAATTTTTTTTCAGCAAGCTACAATTTTAAACCAGTACGTTAGCGTTGTCCTGGACCATTACCCTAATGTTTTTTGTTGGTCTCATGATAAGTTTAATAGCCGCTTTAAGGATCTCTATAAGCCAGATGGTGTTCATGTAAACCCCTTGGGACAGTATTTTCTTTATCGCAGCTATCGTGGCGCTGTTCTCAAAGCCACGGGGCTTCTTAAGGACAGTTGATCCGAGTTTTTGTCTTCCCTTTATGTTTATGCTCACTTAGTTGCACGCGTTTTATCCTATCGTTATTTTTGTAACCTCTATTCAACGGAGGCCTTTTGTTTTGCCAGCTTGGACATGTTCCCTCCCTGGCAAATTTTGACGCCTTGCTTTAGCTGTATTAACAAATGGAGGTGGTTCCTCCCCCGATTAATTCTAGTTCGCCTTTAATGCCTTAAGGTTAGGTTGTTGTTTGTAGCTACCATGACCCCAACCAGATCTGAGGCTACAATCTCAGGGTCTTTGTTTCTCTGAGGGCTTGGCATATGTAGTTATGCTGGCTTTGATTATTGCTAGTGATATGTAGTCATCCTAGCTTTTCTCTCACTCTGAGGCTGTAATCTCAGGGTCGTTCCTCTCTTAGGGCTTGGCATATGTAGTTATGCTGGCTTTGATTATTGCTAGTGATATGTAGTTATCCTAGCCTCTCTCGCACTCTTAGGCTGTAATCTCAGGGTTGCCGTTCCTCTCCAAAGGTTTGGCATATGTAGTTATGCTACCTTGATTATTGCTAGAGATATGTAGGTATCCTAGCCTCTCTCTGGCAGTTTGAAGGCCTGACAACTCGTCGGCATTTTTGTCTAGACATGTCTGTGCCTGCCAATCCATTAATTCATTTATTTAA
>NC_090884.1:36867409-36889909 GCF_036669925.1 Montipora capricornis
TGTCCAAATCCTTAGACTGTCCATGTTAATTAATTTGAGATTGACATTAAACCGGCTTTGGGTATTTGCCCTCAGCCATTTTACTCCAGACCACTGGTTGTTTTGTGATTAGTAACGCCCTGTAAACAAGCGCGGGAAATGCAGCCCAAAAAATGATAATCTCCCTTAAGAGGAACTAGAGGGGAAAATACATAAATAAGGATTGAGCTTTTAGGCATTATGCCGCTTTGAGTAATTCACGCAGTGAAGCTAGCCTTCACTAAATATGCTGATTTTCTTTACATTTGGTTTTATCAAACGAATCGATTAACTGGTGGAATTGCGACCGTGAAACGATTGAAAGGATGACATTGGGAAGGACAGCCCTTCGTGAGAGGAAATTTCCAGAGGATTTGTGACTGTTGTTTATATATGAAATGGGAAAGCGATGCCATTAGTGGAGACATGGTGACGAAAAAAAAAACACAAATGAATTAGCTGAATGAAAAGTGCTCATTCATTTCGTAAGGTTTGAGGATGCCGAGTTACACATAAAGTTTTGCTCCAAGTCTCTGCGGCTTTCCGTGTTGCCTTGGTTTTGAGGAAAATGGAAATATTGTTATGTTAAGGGTGGAGTGGCTCGGAAGGTTCAAATGACGGGCAATGGGTTTTGATGTTGACAGAAGCGGTCGGTGCGCCAATAAAATTTGTCCCTTCTTTCAAAGCGCCGACAGAATTTCAGGATCAAACGATCAGTCAAAATCATTGAACATTTCAGTTTTATCTCCATAGATGTCATATATTGCATAACCTGTGCACTATGCAAAAGGATCTACATAGACAAAACAGGCAAAAAATTGGTTAAATTGACAATACTTGGTGAGAGAGGCAAGCCCTTCTTTTAATATAAGTGGTCTGAGGAAAGAGATATCTGTGAGCTGAAGGATCCAAGTCACAAGTTCCTGACTGGAACAAATGATACTTTTGTCACCTGAAATAACGTCATTTATTAAATTTCCGACCTCGGTTATTGCGTTTCTGGCATAATGATAATCTTTCTTTTTTCCGGTTGAAAATTCTAAGATTTCAAATCGATTTCTTATGAAGCTCCCTTTCATAAACATTAAAAGTCTGCGTTTCCGTGAAATACAAAGTTAGTGTCGGTAGTAAGTATATCCTGTCGCCCCTCTCCGCTCTTTCACAACGAGCAGATTTAATGTATACAATACATTTGACTCATCCAATTTCGGGTTAATAGTTCAATACTTTGATACGTTTGGAATTTCCTTAGTCAACCTCGCTTGACAGCCTTAATTTGTTATGCTGATTTTGTCTCCCACTCCATAATGTCTTAAGTTTCTTCTTGTTTATTTCGTTTTCTTTTTGTACATATACGAAAGTCAATAAAACAAAATAAATAACATTGATCACTGCCATGGATAAAACCCATAAACTCAATCAAAGCGAAGAGATAAGAGCCAGATTTTGGTTTCATTTTTAAAATTGCCACAGAATCACTGTAAGTCAATGAAATTTGGTCAAATTTATTTTCCTTCGATCAAGAATAAGTTTCATCGAATAGAACTTACTAAAATGCTTAATTAATGCTATTTCTGTATTTGTCTCAGATGAGCGACACAGAACTGTTCGAAATGTTTGGATTTTTGTTGTAAGTAAGTCGCTGAATCTCGAAGGGTGTGCCCTTTGTCTATTAATAACTTCCCTACTATCTCGGTACAATGTTAGAAATGGCAATATTTGCTGCTTGGAATACCTTCAATTATAAAAACTAAAAACTTAACAAATAATCACGATGTTTGCGAGCAAAACCTTTCGACTTTTCCCCCAAAATTAGCGATGCATTATGAAAATATAAAGTGAAGTCGAAATGGTAGTTTGAAGTCCCACAAAACATTAGCATTCAGTGGAACTTCCCTTCCTCTTTTTCTTTCACGAAATGAAAATCCTACGGTTTTACACAAAAAGTGTGTCAAATAATCTTAGCTCAGTATAAAAAAGAGGATTGTAGCCTTTCGTAAGTCTACGAGCGGACACACTTACTATCAGAACTAGTAGAGTAGAAAAGAAATTGGTAACGTAAAATATTAGAGTTATTTTTAGAACTATGTAATAGTCGTGTGATCGTCTCGCGCGCTTTTACAACAGGACATAGAAAATTGTAACAGACGAATCACATTTTAAGATAAATCCCCAGCCGCTAACACTGTGCTAATACCCATTTCCAATCCTGACTCCCAAAAATAAAAGAAATACTGCTTTGTTAAATATAAAGAATACATAAGTCCGTAACAGATATAAAAGACCACGGTTTTTTGAAATTTCCACACAATTTCCCTCGACTAACTGATTTTAAGTTGAAGAAGAGGTTAACAGAAAGTTGCCAAAAGAGAAAGAGAAAGATGGGGTTCACTTTATATTCAATGGTAAGAGAAACAATTTCAAGATATCGTTATCATAAGTCAACAAAGTCTTCTACAATCTAAATAACCACATCATAATATAGTTTAGTGATTGGTTTTCTCCAGCCTAGACAGTGGTCACAGTTTGTCCAGGATACTGTGCGCTTGGAGACAAAAAAGACATTAAATCTTTAAATTAATTGCGCACAGACGAAAACAGTTTTAAAATTCGATTTTTTTCCCCTGTTAGCTTTTGACAGCGCAACACTGCCGAACTCTTGCATCAGCGTCGAACCGTTATAGATAGTTAATTAAGCGTGTGTCGTACTCTGCTGGGTATAATAAACTGCAGTCATGCCAATACTGGACGAACGAAGTTATTAAGAAAATTCTGATATAATATACTCTGCATGGCTATAATGGTTTCGTTTTTGCATGTAGTGGACATACATCCACTCATGTCCAGTTTCTTTCAGTATACATGACGTTGGATCAATTGTCTGCTACTAATTGATTGCTTTTTTCTTTATCTTGAATCAGCTTTTTCCAATTTTTGTATTTGGAACACCTATTCAAGACCCGGTGATGGGCAAATCTCAACAACCATTGACAAAACTACATGCCGAACAAAATCTCACCACGAAGACAGCCGACCTTGAACCAAGTCAACTGTCAAATGGGGCGCTTAACATTCAAAGGAAACGAAATGTGGCGTACCGCCTATCAGATAATCTTTGCCCAGGAGTTTACCGATCGCTTCAACCTGCAAAAGTTACAAACCACGCTTGTGTGGAGGGATGGTATTATTGCCCAAAATTCCAAATTACGGAAGCTCGATGTAAAAAGATCAGCTTTGGCTGTCTTTCAAGAATATTGACTTCGAACCTGGCAAAGTGTCAAGAGCATTTTAAGACCGTAACTCGAACGACGCCTTTGGGTCCTATCGACATTAAATATGTAGCAAACTGCAAATGTTTTTAGGGACCGATAGCAGAGTGTTTCACAGATCGGAAAATAGTTTGTAATTAATTTGGAGAAAAATGTACTATATTTATTTTGAGTCAGTGGATAAGTTTCTGTTTTGTTAAAATACCATGTGTTTATAGGTGTATTATAAGAGGTAACATTCAAGGGGCTGTACGAAGAAAGTATATTAGTAAGGTGTTATTAAAATCTGAGTATATTTCATGAAGAGCAGTATTCATCAATGTATTTACCCTGGCGTTATACATGGAAAAAGTTTCTTTAAAGCACTTTTAAATTTACTGAAAAACGAATCGTAAAAAGTAAACATTTCGAACTTTGATGAGCGACGGCTTCATTCAAAAGTCATTAACTAAAGTTTTTTTGCTCAACCTTCGAAAAAGTATGGCAGCGCTTTTGTTGTTCAGACAGAGATATATGCCTCGCTTATTGTCCTTTCTTGCAGCCAGGGAATAAGTTTGTAAGAGCGCAGCTCTACCGAAGGAGCTGAGCTGCTGGCTAGGCACTCGACCCAGAACAAGATCCATTCTCTATTTTCGAATTCCCCATAATACACTTTGTTTGCCCCCCAAATTTTGCATAAACGATTGTTTGCAAATGCTCTTGGGAATATGCAGTGTCCCCAAGAGCATTTGAAAACAATAGTTTATGCAAAATTTGGGGAGCAAACAAAGTGTATTATGGGGAATTCGAAAGTACAGAATGCACAACACCACAACCAGATGCCGGAATAAGCTAGGAGTGGATTTTGCTGAGGGAGGAAACCCGGAGTATACCCGGAAAAAAAAAACCCTTGGAATAAGAGTGAGATCAGCCCACGTGCGAACTTAGGATTACATCCCGGGTCCGCAAAGGTGGGAGACACGGCCAACCTTCAGCTTTAAACTCAAAGAACTCGACCTTATGTCTAGAATAATAAATTCGGCCTTTAGCGAAAATGCGTCTGCACTTTTTTTGGATGTATTATACCCCTGTTGCATTTCTTCTTGAGTTTTTATCATTGCTTTACAAGAGCCAGTAATAGCAGAACAAAAGTTAGAGTAATTATTGGATTGGCTATGTATCATTTCCTTCTTGTCGTAGAATGGAGAGGGGTATAGGGAGAGGGGTAAAGATCACGTTTCACATAAACTAAATCGGTTTTTTCGCGTTTCACGTGCTAAAAAAACCTGCATTTTCACGAGTAACGGACCGACATTTGGCTATTTCACGTAGGTGAGAACATTTTAATATCTGAAGCCTTAGACTTACCTCTTATGGCCACAAAACAGCCCTAAGGACCTTTTCATAATACGCCCCGATCGTGTTCTCGGAGCCATAAAACAGAGCCTTTAAGTTTTTAAGTTTTCAAAGCGTGAGATGCTTGCTGGAGATTGTGCCAAAGGTGCAAGTGTCCTGTGCTTCTTGTGCCGGAGGCGCCAAACAATTTTAGGGGGGTCCGGGGGCATGCTCACCCGGAAGGTTTTCGAAATTCGCACTTCTCAGATCGCTGTTTCTTTCATGATGCTTGCTAAGAGAGCCCATGTTATTATGGTCAGCCTGAGCCAACATATCCGCGGCCTATAATTCATATATTAACGGTCGAAAGTCCTGAAGAAACAGGAAAATTGGTCACACACGAACGTATTGAACATTGGCCGAAGTTCAGTGCCAGTGAAGGAGTGAATTAGGAATCCATGAGCACTTCTGAAAGCTTAAAAAGTAGAGTTACCTTCGAAAAAAGTGCCAATGCGTGAGAAATGCTTGTGTCGGCGTGAGAGCGTGAGATTGCATTGAAATGCGTGAGGCTCACGCTCAATGCGTGAGACTTGGAAGCTCTGCATAAAAAGAAAATTCAGTCCTTCAACTTCTTGACTCGATTCCTAGGCACTAACATTTTCATGCTTCTCTGGTTCTTCTCTTTGAGGACTTGAGCCTTATGTTTCGTTTCTTTATCCAAAACATAAAAATTAAGAATGATGGTCACTGGACATGTGGCTTCCAAGACTTCCGAAACCTCCGCCGGCATATTGAAACTGTTCCCACAAGACCCTGGGAAGTGTAGAAACCTACAGGGGAGACCTAGGGGAAGGTTCATCCCCAGGTTCTTTGACCTTTGACAGGAAGTCAGGGTTGATAATGATTCAGTACGGCGGCCACTAGCTGTGTCCTGAAATGGTGTGGATAGCTCTTCATTTTTATGGTAGCAGATAATTCTTTTTCACGGACATAAGAAGCAAATTCACATTTCACAAAAAAAAAAGGCTTCAATTACGCCTCAGATTAATTAATTAAGTCACGATTCACGATGCAAGAAAAAAGAAATTAACGTTTCACGCGAAATAAAAGGGTCCGATCACGGCTGACGAAAATACCCTATACGCCCCTCAGAATATGCCTTTCCATCTACGTACGTTACCATATCATTTCGTTTGTAACGAAATGATTCCTGGAAAGAATAATGTACATTCTGAGCCTAGAGAGAAAAAGAAAGAAGTGTAAAGGCTTAAACTGCTGCGGGCTTTCTTTCGAATCTGAAGCTCAGAGAAATGAGCTGGTTAAAATAACGATGTGAGCAAAAAAGCCGAGAAGGTAGAATCTGTTGTGCATTACATGCATATGGAGTAGCGAACTTTTGTGGATGTATTACATGAAAAGGTGTAAGACAATAAAAACACATGGTTAGATTACAGTCCCGAAGTTTTGTATCGTTTACTTAGGCTTCCAAGCAAAAATGTTTATTGTACTGCCAATAGGTAGCGATAATTACCGGGTTTGCTATTTATGGCAATCCAGGCAGAATATGAGTAGAATTTCTCAGTTCCATTTTTATTTATTTATATTTTGCCTGTGTTGCAAAATGGAAAAGTTGTGCAATAGGGCTTTCCTGTCACTCCCGTGCTAAGTATTGGCTTTGTGCGTAGGGTTTTCTGCGTGTATTTTTGGTAGGTTTCAGGGGGTATCAGAAATGCGTAGATTTTACCCAGTGGACACAATAGAATATTTAATTAACCTGCAATGGCGTTGAAATCATTGCAAAATGTACCCTTAATATGGGCATCAAGAATGAAACGTCAATTAAATAAACAAGATAATTCCTTATGTTTTAAGAAAATTTTACTTACTGTAGTGTTATGTGCGACAGCGAAACCAAATGGGAATTTCTATTTATATTTATGTGTTCTCAACTCTGCACATTCTTCACGTAAAATAAAGAAAAATTGAAATTTGACTTATTGCGGTTAGTCAAAACTATTTGAAAGAAGCTTGCCGCCCATTTTTTGCTTCATTTTTCAACAACAAGAAAGGGTTCTTCAGTAAAGGGTTTGATCCTGAACACGAGGGGGAAATTAATTTAGTTGCGTATGGTTTTATTATGACAGTGAGTGTCACGGTGCGCAACAAAATGGGAAGTTTTTTCTTCCTTCTAAGAGCGAAAATGTTGTTTATTTCAATAACATTTTTGGCTCTAAAAGGGTTTTGTGAGATTTTTCTGTCTCTGTGGATTGGCCGTCTTCGAAATGATTCTAGCTCATATTTGATATGCGAGTTGTTTCACTTAAGATGACAAGAATTCTTAACCATTTTGTATTTCAAGCTTCCTTCCTTGAGTTCGTCACGTTAATATCTTGCCATACTTTAGGCTCATGAATTTGCTTAATGGCTTCTTTACAGCTGAGCCCACTTTTCAGAGGTGTCCGTTTCAGAGCGCGCGAAAGCGAGAGATTTAGCGCTTGAAATGTGAAAAAAAAAATACTTAATTCCTATCCAGAATTTGCGTTATTTCTCAGAAGAAGAGAAACTACAGTTGTTGAATGGAAGCTTCCCTTGATAGCTTTGCACATTTGGGGTCTCTGCTGTTAGTTTTTCACACGCCCAATAATATATTATATTGCTTTCGTGGCAAAAATTTCTCATTTTGTAATTCCTTAGGTCTCACGTTTCTTGCATATTGTACTCAAGTATTTTGCAGACACAGAGATTTTAACAGAAGTTAATTTTTCTGCTGTTTCTATTTAAATCTAGACTAAATACGGCTTTAGAAAACCACTAAAATATATATTTATCTATTGCCGATTATTTGGACTCCAAGAAATAAAAAGGAACACAAATATCATGGCATGTTTCTTAACTGGCAACTGAATTCAGTGAAGTGTGGCAATTATGACCGGGAACACTGTCGGCGGTTCAAGCACTCATACAGATATATTTTTTCTCTGCAATACAGTACCAAACATACCAGTGTAACATGCCATTTCAAAGCTGAAAGAGAGTGCATTTATTTCCAAGCAAGAACCTTCAAGTCGGAAGACGGTAAGCAGGGAACAAATTCAGCCGTGTTTTACTCACCGCTTGAGGTTTTAGAACTTGTGGGAACAAATAAGCACAACCGGTGCAATTCCGCGCATCTAAATGCAGGTTTTTCTTCAAAATATTCAAAACATATTTCAGATTGAATCACTTTTGTGCGCTGATCAGGGGCGGATCCAGAAAGTCCAGAATGAGGGGGCTGAAGAAATTAGCCCACCCCCATCCCCCCTCCCCTCCTCCCACATTGCCACTATGATAAATTATTTGTACCCAAAAATAAGACACAAACAGCAGTCATAAACATATTAAACTTGTTCATTTTGATTATGACTTGACGTTTCGTATGTGCTCTACATACATTTTCAAAAGTAACCGTTGGAATTTAAAACAGCTATTTATATACAACAAAGCGGATGAGGGGACTAGAACCTAGATTAAGCAAATACTTAACAGTAAAATATATAATAATAATAATAATAATAAAAACATAAAAGATTAATAAAGCATCAGCTTTTCACTTCCGACGTTGACGTTGAAAGCTTTCTCTAGTTCTTGAATAAAGAAGGTCTCTTTTATTTTACAATGATAGTCTGTTTTGCCCTTATATATAAATAGCTGTTTTAAATTTCATCGGTTACTTTTGAAAATGTATGTAGAGCACATACGAAACGTCAAGTCATAATCAAAATGAACAATTTCAATATGTTTATCACTGCTGTTTGTGTCTAAACTACGATGGCCCAAGAACAAAACTATTTGTACCCAGTCTTCTTTCATAAAATAGAAAACGCCTGTTACGTTTAACGTGTCGCTCGCATTTTTGAAAAGCAGTGACCTTGTTATCATAATTATGAGTGAAAGATATATATGAAATACATCATATATTGCACTGCGGGTATGAAATCAAATGAAACCATGTTGTCTCGCAGTGATGAGCGCAAATTTCTATTGCGTCGTGAAGCCTGAAAAATTTTCAGGACTTCAACGGGATTTGAACCCGCGACCTCGCGATACCGGTGCGATGCTCTAACCAACTGAGCTATGAAGCCACTGACGTTGGGAGCTGGTCACTTCTGAGTTCACAACTTCCCGTGATAAGTAATTATGAGTGAAAGATATATATGAAATACATCATATGTTGCACTGCGGGTACGAAATTAAATGAAACCATGTTGTCTCGCAGTGATGAGCGCAAATTTCGCGGGTTCAAATCCCGTTGAAGTCCTGAAAAATTTTTCAGGCTTCTCGACGCAATAGAAATTTGCGCTCATCACTGCGAGACAACATGGTTTCATTTGATTTGTTATCATAAGTTATCATATTTTTCTTAATTCTGTAAAGTTAAATAGATCACTTCAATGGACGTGCTTTCTTCTTATAGCAAAGAATAAATCTCGAAGATTAATTGTTACTTGCTGAGTTAAGATACATGTACAGTTGCAGTCGCTGCATTGATTGCTTGATATTTTCTTCTTTCATTTTGCTTTTTTGCAGTGCCTACCCTTCACAGCAAGACTCACCCCTTTTATCATCTGGAAGGCAAGAGATCATCTCTTACGAATCAAAATTTAGAGAATCGTTGTCATTAAAGTAAGTTCAGAATTTTCCAGTTTTGTGTAAAATAATACTTTTATTTCATCGTTTGGTTAAAGTGCCTTTTATTTGTTCTTTGTTCGATTTTCCTTTATCGCGTGATTAGCTTTAGATCACAGTTTAGAAAGTTATGTTGGTATTTTTCTGTTTATTGTATGTTCAAGCCAGTTTCAACCACATAAAAAGGCGTAAGAATACACAAGAACATTCAGCCACACGGCTGGACGTTGGGAGCTGGTCATTTGTGGGTTCTAATGTTCTTGTGATGAACGAGTCAACTGCAAGGATCATAGCTTCACTTGATTTCACATCCGCAGTTTAATATATGATTCATTTACGCCTCCTTTCCCTCATGGAGGCCTTAAAGGTTACAGTGGCTGCATTGCTTGAGCTCGTTTACTGTGCACCCTCTTACACAGAGAAAAGATCAGCAGATATGGCGAAAAATGGCATAAAAGGGTGGAGGCCCAAAGCCGCATTTATTTTATATGACCATAATGAAAAGGAATTTAAACAGCTTTGATGAATTTTACTCTTGGCCCAGTAAAGGTGAGGGCAAGAAAAACGCCAAACGGATTGAAAATGTGGCCCCACCCCAGGCAATGCAGCTCTCCCCACCAATACCGTAACAGAAAAAGAAAAAAAATTGAAAAAAGTCAACCATGCAAAACGATTGATATGGGTACCCTGCAGCCCCTGCATGTTTGGGTTACCATATCACCGGTGTACCGAAATAAGTATCCCCTACAGCTCCCCGGTAGTCAAAGGGGTATCTGAATTAACGTCCAACAGCAGCCGGGTGTGATTTCCCAACCGCTCTTGCATGTTGAGTAACCAGACCCTAACTACAACAGACAGTGTATAGAGAGTTGTCACCCAACAGCCCATGCATATTGGGTAACCATACCCCTGTATAACAGGCTCAAGTAACGCTAGTAAACCAATAGAAAATAAGTTAAAGAGAAGGAACGCGGGTACTTGTTGAAAGCATTTGACCTCCCCCCTGCCTGAAATGCGGATCTGGGTATCTGAAAGCCCCTTCTCTGTTGCATGCGAGGTAGCCCACTGTACGAAAACTGTGGCTCTTGTAACGGGACTGATCTAAACCGCATGACCTAATGGCCACAGAAAGCTGGTTCTAAACCATGTCCGTGTAACAGGTGACCCATCTTGATCGGCAGGAACAAAAATGGCACTCGGGGTGTCAACCCTACTGAAACAAAGGTTGACGAAATATAGTCAAAGAGGATGCTGGTTGGTTGTAGCAATATTTAGAGTCCAGAAATGTCATCTTAAATGCCCACGGTCTTTTTGTAGTGTCCACCAGTTTTGAAAACTGCTTTAGTGGGAGCCACTTTTGTTAGAAACAGTAATGTCTCCCGGCCCGTTCTTAGAAATCCAAAAAAGGCAGTGGAAGCAACATCTTTCCGTAGCCTTTAAACATCTGCACTATAACAAAAGCCTTCAAGGGGTCAGTGTGAATAACACACGTGAGAACTGTAGAATATGCACACTGATGATCAGTAGGTATGCAAAGAATAATACCAATATTGGAAGAGAAATTGGTAAGTTCGCTGACAAATCTGAGCAAATACAACAGTGAAATTGGTGAAAAAGTCGCCAAACCCTTTTATACGTAGAACGGGATGAAGACTGCAGGCTAGATTGCATCAGTGTGGAACACTATGGATGCCAATTCTGGGGATGCAGATGTAACGTTTTGAACAAGGGGAACTGCAATGAAGACAATGAATCTGCCAATTTGTTTCTGACCCCTGGTATATGTTTAGCCTTGAAAACTACATTATCAAGTATCAGGAAGGACTTCGGGTAGCCATTTGCCTTCAGAAAATCGAGCACGTATTCTCGCTCTTTAACCTTAGAATCACGTGATGATGGATGGCATTCCGCCCTCGTGAGCATGGTTGTGGACGCAGACATTTTATGGCAGATTGGATGGTGCGAGTCGAAAGCGAGATATTTGTGATATTTTTTATATTTGAGTCGAAAGCGAGATATTTGACTTCTATACATATATGTATATATTTTGGTAGGTACAGGTACACCTTATTTAACGTCGGAAGTTCCTTTACTCTCTAGAAAGTATTCTCCCAGGAAGCCGACGGAGCTCTCATTTTACCCCCTCTTTCCATCAGTGCTCCGTTTTAAGGGTATTTAAAGCTACTTAGGCTACACTGAAAGGAAAGAGCGGGAACAGGATCTTCGTGAAGCACATGGGCTTATACAGATACAAGCCTCTCCTTCTCCACAAGTGAACAATATCAGCATGAGATATGGTTAGCTCTGACAGGGATTAAAGGTGTGAATAATATCCTTGATGGCATCAATTATGTTTTACATGTCCCACACGAAGCGACGCATGACGGTTTGCCCGCCTCCAAAAGTGTCTTCAGCGTTGACCGATTTGTTTTCGGCCTGGGTATTGTACTCTCAGAGAAAAAAAAAAACCAAACCAACACAAGAGCGAGTGTGTATTAAAACAAATTCATTGTAGTTTGTTTCTAACTAAGCCTACTTCTAAATCATGTTTTTGAGGACCTCAAATAAGCCTTCAGGTTCTTTTATAAGTTCCTCGCCACTAAATTCCCTTAAAGAGTATGTACTGATAATATTGAGAATGAACCTACTTAAAATTTCGAAGTTGCTGACAGGCAATGTAGACCATGTAACGGGGTTAATTTATGCATGCTTAGCTTAAATCCGAGGTTCTCGGATGTGCTCGTTTGCTTCTCGCTGAAAGAAATCTCGGTTTGCAAGATTAAACACTATATTAAACGTTGTGTTTAGCTGCTTTAGTGCTTCATCTCACGTCTTCGCCAATACGTTTCAGACCCCAATTCAATAGCTAGTCACAGCCACAACCCTGCTGAAACTGAAGCAACGCAGAATTTCTGACAAACTGGCTCGTTTTACAACTGCAAACAACGCGGACAACAACAGAAACACCGTAGTTGTACAGAAAAGAGCTCCCGAGGCATTTATTCGGACCCTTCAATGAAAGTTTTGATTGAACTGTTTACTGAGGTGACTTTCAACAATTATTTTCAATTAATCTACCAATATTAATTCTAATACTGAATACGGTAAATCCACGGTAGTTTGGATGAACGTTGTCTTCCTTTCAGCCGCTGCTGACAAGTTTTGCACGAGTTGAACTGAACACTATTACAGCAAAACTCGATGAGCTCACCGCTCTCACAAATGTATTTTCGAAGTAAAATAAAATAAGGCTTGCAATTTACCCAAAAGTCTCATTAATGACTCATGCTGCGCAATCCTTGTGTGACCCTTCACCAAAATAAAAAGCGACAGCGCAATGCACATAAAAATCATGCAGTGTAAACAAAGTCACGATAGATTCATTAAAGATATATGGAATGTACCCCTTACTAACAATGATACGGTTAGAATTCCATCTCCACTTCCCCCAAACACATAAAAGCCTATTACAGGTTAAATTTAAATTTAGGTTGTTAGGTTGAATTTTTTCAACCTAGGTCAAATGCATTCAACTTAGGTTATTATGAACTGTCTAAAAAAGGGTTTTCCCTTTTTTGGGGTATGTAATTAAAAAATGGGGCCCTGGATTGACATGAGATAATGAAAAAAGGGCGATTGATTCTTCCCTCCTCTATCTTTCCCTTGCCCTCCGTTCCTCTTCCACTTACCGCCAACCACCATTTCGCAAATTTTCGTAAAATAACCTATTACTGTTCCAGAGAGCAAACAGTGTAACTGGTTCTCTTCATGTTGAAAATCATTACTCAAAGTATTCGTGGCTATTTTCTCTCAGATATAAGGAAACATCAGACTTTGCTAGAACACGAGAACGTCTTTACTGGATGGCGCGATTTCAGTCGAAGTTTTAATCTGAAGAAGGAAAATAATTTGTGAGTAAAGTGATGACGGACAGCTTGCCGCAAACACAACGTTCCCACTGTGAAAAAAGAATGATGACACTGGCAAATGGAACAACGAAAGATAACCTTTGCAATTTAATTGAAAAAAGAATTTGTTACCAAGCCACTGGTGTCATTATCTTGGAGAAACCACTTGTAAAAAAAAACATAACCATTCACAGAACCATTGCAAAATTGTCATATGAGGTGGTGTCGGGTAACCCCCTTCCCCCCCCCCCCCCCCCCCGTCATCCAAATGTGCTACTTGCTCAAATGGAACAACTTGAAGGGGACTGTGCCAATGTCCTTTTAAAACACACAGGAGAATTATCGATCAGCACAAGATAATCGTTTCCAAGCATTGTGATTGCTTGGTTCTTCCGCTTCTGCTTCCGACTCCGACAATCTAGTTTTCATTGGATCATAAGTGACGGAGTCATAAGCGGAGTCGGAAGAAAATGGGAACGTTCTGATTCTTCCGACTCCGATTCCGTCGCTAGTGAAAACCAGCCTTAAAGAAGACAATAACGGGACCACGACAGTCATCCTGCACTCACAAGGGAAAGTTGGAGAGTGCAAGGCACAAGTTTACGACAAAACCTGCTACACTCGATGTCTGCTCACTGTACACCAATATCCAGCATGAAGAGGGGATTGAGGTTATTTGCCATGATTATTACGAAGAGCACTACCGGTGAAAACCACCTATCCCTATATCCACCCTAGAAGACCTTTGGAGACTTATACTTGAAGAAAACTCCACTCCTTCAAATGCAAAGGCAAACACTAATTACAGACACCATGGCACGGGATAGCAATGGTCACAAAAATGGCAGTAGCCTCTCAGTCATTTTTTGGACTCGCATCGAGAAGAGACTACGTCAGTTCATCTAGACCTCAAAAACCCTACTATTTAAAAAAAGGTGGTCCTATTTTTTTTGTCGCTTAACAGAAAGATCATTAGCTCCCAGGTCACATCAAGCCAGTGTCTTTGGTCTTTCGCCTTTCACAAACCACTCAACGACTCGTCAAACGGTAGAAGCAAGGATGTTCCTCGCAACCCACCAGCTCTCTGTCCAACAGCTTGATTGCCAACATCGGCACCTGGATGAGTGAATCAATGGCGCTATTACCCAGCTTACGATATATGCGAGCCCCATTGTGATGGCCGTAGCTTTGATCGCATTGACAATATACGGAAACTTGATGCGGATGCGCGAAATGTGAACCTGTAACTCGGAATATGCCAATTAGGTTGCAGACGCCATTGAACTTATCGTTAATCAATGTCTTTCAGGTGCTGACGGTCAAGGCTCGGCTGAGTTTGAGTTTGTCCCTTGTCTTTTTAGATTTATTTTTTAAACTTAAATTTTTCATACGTTCATATTTTTCTTATTACACATGTTGGTTTCTTTGCTTAGTTCATTATTGATTGTAAAGTCGTTCGTATGTTGTGTGTAATCTTTAAATAATGATTCAGTGTTATTATCATTAATGAAAACGATGTCCAGCTAAACTTCTCTTGCTCGTTGGGACATTCAGTGAAAAGGTTAGCCAGTATTGCTTTATTTTTTTTGTTTTTTTGTCCTTTAGTATTTTTCTTCATTCCGTAGAACTATTTCCGAAAATATAAAATTATAAACTATTCCCTGAACAAAAGCCTGCCATTTTAAGCTTTCCATAGCTATCGCAAAAGAAAAACGATTGTTCTAGAAATAGAAGTGAAATTGCTCAGTTTAAATTATCAACTTAAGACGGCCTTCGCTGAAGCCCATAGCGTGACTACTTCCTCGCCTTTACTTTATCTAATTTGCATCTGATTGAGTAATGTTTTAAACTCACAAACAAGGAATGAGCTTTCAGGCATTTTGGCCCATTTGTGTGATTGACGAAACAAGACAAACCTCTAACGGTTGAAAGGCTCACGTTTGGAGGCAAGCCCTTTGTCACAAGAAATTGCCGTAGGATTTGTAAGCTCTTTTTGAGATTTGCAAGTCTTTGTTTGCTGCTTTCCGTGTTGCCTTTGTGCCAGGGAAAGCAACAAATTGTCATGTTAAAAGTGGCGGGGCTTGGAAAAATAAAATGGAGCGCAATTTGTTTCAATGATGCATCTTTGTAATTTTCCCTTCCTCCACTGAAACGCTAACAAACATTTTATGGCCAAAATGATCAGTCAAAATCATCGACCATTTCACTTTTATCTCCCTAAATGCCATCTATTGCACAACCTGTTCGCTATGCAAAAGGATGGCATAGACGAAACAGGGACAAAAACTGGCCGATTGGTTAAGTTAACAAAACGGCGCGTTCTTGTTATAAATTCTCTGCAAAATTAAAAGGGAAATTTGTAAGCTGTACGATCCAACTCGGGGGCTCCTGACTGGGACAATGTTCGATAAGACGCGAAAATAAGTTGGTTCGTTTTTCCCACAATGACATTTATGTCGCTTAAACTGATCACAAATTACAATCATGACAGGCCGTCCAAACCTTTGTACCACTCATCGAACTTACAGAAAAGCGTAATTAAGGCTATTTCTGTATTTGTCTCAGTTGAGCGACACAGAACTGTTGGAACTGTTTGAGTTTTCGCGTAAGTAAGTCGCTGAAGCTCGAAGGGCGTGCCCTTTATCTGTTTACAGCTGCAATTCTCTGTCGGTGCAGTTTTAGAAATGGCAAAATTTTTTGTTTGGAATATCTTCAATTACACAAACTAAAAATTGTATAGTTAAATCACAATTTTCCAGAGCAAAACCTTTCTAGTTTCCCCCAAATTTCGCGATGCATTATGAAAATATAAAGTGAAATCGAAATGGTAGTTTGAAGTCCCACTAAACATTAGGATTCAGTGGAACATCTCTTCCTGTTTTTCTTTGTCGGAATGAATATATCGTACCGTTTTACACAAGAAGGGTGTCAAATAATCTTAGCTCAATATGAAAAAAGAGAATTGTAGCCTCTCATAAGTCTATGAGCGGAAGCACTTACACTTTTTAGTATCAGAACTAGCAAACGGGATAATAAATCATGGGTAACGTAAAATCTCGGAATTATTCTTAGAACCATTGAAAAGTTGTGTGATCGGCTCAAAATTATCGAGTTATGTCATGCGCACTTTAAAAAACGGACAAAGAAGAGTGTAACAGCACTTATACCCATTGCCAATCATCCCAAAAATAAAAGAAAGACTGCTTTGTTAAATATAGAAAACATGTTCCGCAACAGATATAAAAGACCAACGTTTTTTGATAATTTCCACACATTTTCTCAGGAATAGCCGATTTTAATTTAAAGACGAGATTTGTAGAGAGTTGCCAAAAGATAAAGAGGAAGATGGGGTTTACATTATATTCAGTGGTAAGAGCAACAATCTGAAGATACAGCTTATCAAAAGTCAACAAAGTGTTCTACACTCTAAGTAGCCAAGGTTAAATTTCTCCAGGATAGTGTGCTTGGAGAAGAACAAAAAAAAAAAAAAAGAATCAAATCTCCAAATTACTTGCCCAAAGCTATGTAAAATTCGTTTTAAATGTAGATTTTCCCACTCTAAACTTTTGATGTCGCTGCAACGTCGAACTATAGACAGTCAATTAGTCGTGTGCCTTACAAACCCTGCTTGGTATGATAAACTGCAGCTATGCCAATATCGGGCTAACTCAGTAATTAAGACAATTATGAGATAGTTTACTCTGTATGACTCTACTGCTTTCGTTTTTGCATGTAGTGCTCATGTGTTCAGTACACTGACGTCGGATCAATTGTCATCTCCTAATTAATCGATTTTTTCTTTATCTTCCGTCAGCTTTTTCCTATTTTTGTACTTGGAACACTTATCCAAGACCCGGTGATGGGCAAACCTCGACAATCATTGACAAAACTACATGCCGAACAAAATCTCACTATGAAGACAGCCAACCTTGAACCACGTCAATTGGAAAATGGGGCGTTTAACACTCAAAGGAAACGACATGTGGAGCGCCGCCTAGACGAGAATTGCACTAGAGCTTCCGATTCCCGTCCACCTCGACAAGCAACAAACCACCCATGTGTGGAGGGATGGTATTATTGCCCAAAACACCGTGTTAAAGCAGCTCGATGTAGAAAGGAGGTTAGTTTTGGCTGTCTTTCAAGTATACTGAATGGCGGGCCAATTTGTGTGGAGTCCGAGTTTGACTTTGTAACTGAAACGACGCCTTCAGGTCCTATCAAAATTAAATATGTAACAAACTGCGCTTGTTTGTAGGGACCGATAGCATACTTTTTCACAGATCTGAAAATAGTTTTAAATTAAATTTGAAGAAAAAAGTACTATATTTTGAATGGATAAGTTCCTGTTTTGTAGATAACAGCGAACATCGAAATGCAATATTTTGTTATAGATATATTATAACAAGCAATAGAAGGAAGTAAGATAAAAGAATATATTGGATGTAAAAAGATGAACTTATTAAAATCTGAGCATATTTCATGAAAGAAGTTTTCATCAGTGTATTTACCCCGCAGTCACACTTTAAGAGCGTTTGTCCAAAGCAGCTTTAAATGTGTTGGAAATAGAGTATACGTTCTGATCTCCGACAAAGTACCGCGACGCCTTTTGTGCTTCAGGGCCAGAGATATCTGGCTCCCTTATCGTCCTTTCTTGCAGTCAGAGAATTAATATCTAAGCGCACAGGTCGTCCGAAGGAGCTGTGCTGCCCGCTAGTCACTCGACCCCAGAGCACGATTCATGCATAGCATTACAGCCTGGAGGAAAACTGGAGTACCTTAGAAAAGCCCGCGGTATAAGATTGACTGAGATCGACAAATCTCAGCCCACGGGCGAGCTCAGGATTACATTCCGGGTCCGAAGATTTGGGAGACACGAACGTTACCACAAGGCCATTCTTTAGCTTTAAACTCGGAGAAATCCACCTTGGTTGCTAGACGGTTTAAACAGATCTCCAGGTGAAATGCATTTGTACAATTAGGTGAATCACTTCCCTGTTTTAATTCTCCTTGTGTTTTTACCATTGCTTTGGAAAAGCCCTTAAGAGCAGGGCCGTAGCTAGCAAAAAAATTATGACTGAGGCAATTTCCATGGTTAAATTCTCTTCGTAGGTAGTTTGGTGTTTATGACAACACTGGAATCACGCTTTGTTTTAAATCACGAAAAAAATGACTGAGGCAAGTGCCTCGGCTTGCCTCATACTGGCTACGGCCCTCAGTGTCAGAGCAAATTTGAAAGAAAAGAGGCCATTATACTGCAGAAGTTTCGAAGAAGTTAAAGTGTTTATTGTATGGGCTAGGTATGTTCCTTCATGTCGCAGAATATTAATATCCCCTATCTACCTACGTAATTTCTCATATCGTATAACACAAGGTTTCTTGGAAAGAATAATGTAGTTACGTTCTAATTCGCTACGCTCAAACAAAGGTAAATTATTTCCCCCTTAATCAAATACTGCAAATGCAAAACCACAATAGGTTGATGGCTGGATCTTCAGGCAATCCAACTGTTTATTATGAATTAAATACAGCCAAAAGTAGTAAAAAGTTATTAATAGAGTTAAACGAGAAATATGATAGTAATAACCCAGTTGACTAGTTACTTGCAAACGCTTAGAAACACCTTCCGAACACATTTATCCTTCGCACTATCTGACTTCCACCTCCCGTGTAGTTTTAACAATCTGAAAGATTAGGATTAAAGCGTATAGCAGCTGTAGCGCCTCCAGACCTTAAACTATGAAGGCCGTACAGCTTACGATCCGCCAAGCCTAACTTTAAGAGACATCCCTTAAAACTATCCCTAAATCTGGTATATGGTAGCCTCCCTCCGTGCAACTTATAAGTACTGGTGGACCTAACAGTCTTGCGGACCTAAATAGCGCAACAATGCTAGAGAGATCGATCTCACCAATTAAAATGAACATATACGTTTGCAAAAAACAAATGGACAATACGCATTGCTCATAACTTCTTGATATAAAGACACATTCTGAGTCTCTTGTTACAGCTAGCCCACCCATCGAACAGCAAGGAGAAAGAGCATCTGAAATGAGATCTAGCTCAGAGAAATGAAGTTGAGACAACGATTTGAAAAAAAGAGAGTCGAGATTGTAGTATCTGTACTGTTGTGTATCACGTGTAGTAGCGAACATTAATATTCGTGGATGTATTACATGAGGAGGTACAAGAGTCGGACAAGTGTAGTCCCGTTTTTTTTGTATCACTTATCGGCCGGCTTAAATCCGTATACCATCCGTCGAATTCAAAGGCTAACCTGAGAGTACCCTGGGTACTGGTAGAAAGCCTTTCCGTGGGAAAATAGAATTTTCGATGTTTTGGTCCAGCAAAAACATTGAATCGCGCGCCTTCGACATGATACCAACATCGGCTTTGTACGAGCAATTTTGCACGATGTGAAAATTAATTGTAAGGTTATAAAAAGGTAAATCCATTTGTGGCTTGCTGGCTTGTCGGCTGATTCTGTCCTTGGCTGGTAGATTGTCTTCGAAGCTTCGCTTTTCGGCCCAAAATTCATCTCTCAGCCAAAGACATTATAAGCTGCCATCCCAAGGTCCAGAAGCGGAACCAGTCCTACACCCACCAAGAGCAGAACCAGTTCATTTCAGAAACATGTTCAAAAAGGAGATTGACAGCATGGCAAACCTTATAATCAAGCCTGTCAAAGAGCCCACAGGGACGTAGTCCTCACCTAAATCGTCAACCAAGAAGGAGAGACGACCAAGCTTAGAGTATGCCTCGATCCTGGAGACCTCAACAAATGAGTAAAAAGAGAACGGTACCGCACCAAGACCATCGACAAGGGTTTATGCCAATTCAACGGTGTAAAGTTCTTTAGCATTGCAGGCGCCAAGAAAGGCTTTTCACAAGTTCCCCTGGGCCAAATTTCATTATTTCACATACGGAAAGCCCTGTACTGTCCACAAAGACAACAAACCACTCGAGTATGTTTTCAAAACGTTTCCACCTGTCCTCCAAGACCAAAAAGACTTGACCTGAGAGCCCTCTAGCCTGTGTAGCAGGCTTTTTAGTAAATTTTAGACGCTTGTTTCCACCGGGTTTGACTTTCGAGGGATAGGTTGAATATTATCTGGGCCAAAGTCCAAAGTAAAAGTGAAAAGGGAGGGAGCGAGCAGAAAAAGCGAGAAACCGCCTACAATCAATGCAACCCCCACAATTGCGCAAGATATTCGTAACCTCCAATTTCAAATCATGTGTAACGAGCACAGGCTTGATGTCAACTAGCAACCAATCATAGCATGTCTTGTGTAAACATTGTTGGGAATAAAATTCATATTTCTCTTGGGAAAAGTTTTAAGATCGAACTGAAATTTTTCAACTAACCGTTATCGTTTCCCTGTCTATGTTTCTGCTGTGTTTGATTCGTCGTCTATGATGCCGGCAAACTTTTGGTGAACTCATTGTAATGTTCAGTGTTCCAGCTCCTTGAGAAATGCCTGGTCGAAGACATCTTCGGCCTTTGCGCAAAACTAGCTGGAACTTTCCAATGGATACTTCTTCCTGCCCGGCATCTGGCAACGAGGCTCGGCAACTTCTTTAATCGATCCGGTGATCGATGATAATTCTCAAAGGCGTCATTACAAATGCAAAACACATTTCGCCGATCATATTCTCCTAGAAAAAAGCTGACATATGAAGCTTTGGCCAAATCCCTTGGAACGAACCGCCGATATATCACCGTCATTTAGTAGTTACTTCAATTACACCGTCTTTCTGCTCTTCTTTAAGAACTCCAGGAAATCCAAGCTCCCGCAAGGCAGAATTTTTTGAAAACAGATCGTCGGCTCTATGCGCTATGCTTTGTCTTTACAATTATACGAAAATGAGCAATAAACTCTGACTGAAAGGCGGATTTTCTTAACACTTTATCAGCCAATCAGGAACTATATTTTCCCCATCCGCTGGAGAAAGTGAGTTTTGAAAGTCTTGTGGGGTTGATTGCAGGCGGTTTCTCACTCCTTATCCTTGCCCCTTCCCCTTCGTTTTCTCTCTTAACTTTGGTGAAGGTTTTTTTTCTTTTTTCATGAGGCCATTACACTCAAACGATTCATCAAAATTCAACCTCGGTAGAATGCACCAAACAGGCCTGCTACGCATGCTAAGAGCCTCGAGTACGATAACACGGGAACCTACGTGAAAAGAGAAAACGTAACGATAGCTGATACATTGTCAAGAATAACACCAAAGAAAGAACCAGCAGTGAAATAGCTGCTATAACGAATCGAGATTAACCACATCACCAGGAAACGTCGATTCCGGCCTCACCAATTGATAAAGTGACAACAAATCAGGCAAGGAACAGAAAGAGACCCAACACTGTCACTTCTGAAAGAGAACGTTTTCAAAGGATGGCTAGAGAAGGGGAGCCACTGTCCCACAGAACTGCATTATGAGTATCGGAACTTCAGAGAAGAAATAAGCGTTCAAGATGGCATCAACAGAATAATCACACCAACAAGCTTAAGAACAAACATCCTGAACACTATCCATCAAGGTCACTTGGGTCGAGAAGAGTGCCTTCTAAGAACTGGCACAGCGGTTTTTTGGCCACGTTTCAGCAATGACATCACCAACTTGGCTGAAGAGTGTGAACCTTGCTAAAAGTATCAACGACAGAACCAGCAGGCAGGCGCACCACCACATCCATGCCAGATGCTACGTCCTCACGAATTCTACTATTAGGGTAACCAGTACTTGCTTATTGCAGACCACCTGGAAAGCATAATGTCAGAACATGGAATTCCTGAAGAGCCGGTCATTGACAACGGGCCTCGGTACAGCTCCAAAGAGTTTCACGACTTCGTAACCATTTTCGGAATCAAACACACCACAAGCTCTCCACATCATGCGCAACAGAATTTTTTTGTAGAGAGAACTGTAAAAAAGTTCAAAAGTAATCTCAAGAAATCTGATGAAGAAGAGGAAGATCCGTACCTTGGACTCCTGGCATACAGGACTACACCAATAAACCACCAGTCAAAGTTGCCCGCAGAGCTAATTAGCAACAGAAAATTAACTAAATTTCACCGGAATCGCAGCGTAGCAACCGAAAGTCCAATGGAGGCCTCATAAGGAACAACTGTATAATCGGCAACAAGTATGATCGCAAAGCCGGACCTGAACTGGAGGCAGGTGAATCTTCGATCAGCATAGTAAAAGTTGGGTTCCAGGCACAGCCATCAAACCTGCCAGGTGACCTCAATCTTACATAGTAAGAAACGACAGCACTGATGTGGTCTGTAACCAAACATGCTATCCTAATGCAAGCAGAGCAGCCAGAGTCGCCG
>NC_090884.1:36894909-36902409 GCF_036669925.1 Montipora capricornis
GGGATGAGCTTTCAGACCTTTCGCGGCTTTGTGTGATTGACGCAATGAGACTAACATTCAGCAAATATGCTGATTTTCTTTAGTTTTGATTTTCTCAAACGAGTCGATAAGGTCAAATTGCGATCGTGAAACGATTGAAAGGATGACGTTTGGAGGGCAAGCCCAACGGTCAGAGGGAATTGCCGGAGCTATTGTGAATAGGTTGAGGCTTACATAGGAAGTAAGAGAGCGAAGCCATTTGTGGAAACATGGTGACAAAAATTACAAAAATAACACGAATAAATTAAATGAATGGTTTGAGGATGCCGAGTTAAAACATAAAGATTTTCTCGAAGTCTCTGCAGAAATCCGAGTTGCCATGCTTTTGGGGAAAACGAAAAATTGTCATCTTAAGGGTGGAGTAGCTCGGAAGGTTCAAATGATGCGCAATGGATTTTGATGCATCTTTACAATTTTTTAACTTCACAAAGATGTTGGCTGAAGCGGTAGACGCAAAATAGAAAACCTGTCCCTTCAAAGCTCCGACAGAATTTTAGGATCAAATTATCAGTGAAAATCACCAACCATTTCACTTCTATCTCCCTAAATGTCATCTTTTCCATAACCTGTACACTATGCAAAATAATCTAAATAGGGAAAACAGGGAGAAAAAGGGCTAAACCTTATTAACCTTTTTGGTTAATTTGACAATACTTGGCGATAACAAGAAAAAAGTAAACCATTCGTGTCAGTGGCCTTTTTAAGGTGGTTTTTTTCGCATTGACAGAAGATTAGCAATGCCACGTTCGACAAGGTCAAGAGAATGTTTTGAGGACCAAGTGAAGTCATTTGTAAGGCTTTGTCGCGCTTCAGACTATTCTAGTTTTTTTAATATAAACAGCCATAACTTCTTTAAGGTTCAACAAAGGAGAAGGAGTTTGTGTCTGGAAGCTCCCTTGTTTTTTCGATACTGAGAAAATTAGAAGATTTCAAATTGATTTCTGATGAAGCCCAGTTCATGAAAGTTTGCGGTTCCGTGTAATGTAAAGGTAGTGTCTGTGACGTCTTCCCCCCCCCCTCCCCCCCTCTCTCTCTCTCTTTTTCTCTCTCTCTCTTTTTCTCTCTCTCTCTCTCTCTCTCTCTCTCTCTCTCTCTCTCTCTCTCTCTCTCTCTCTCTCTCTCTCTCTCTCTCTCTCTCTTTCACAACGAGCAGTTATAATGTATAGGATGTATTTGGCTCATACGATTTCGGCTTTCGTTTAATATACTTTAATACGTTTTGAAATTCCTTAATAAACCGCGTTTAACCACCTCACCTTGTTTTGCTATACTTTTTTTTTCTCCCACTCCATCACGTGTGTCTTTTGTTTATTTTAGTTTCTTTTTCGTACATGGACGAAGGTCAATAAAGTAAAATAAAATTGATTAGATCCATAGATATGACCCATAAACTCAATCACTGCGAAGAGATCAGAGCACTGATTTGGTTTTATTTTCAAATTTGCCAAATAAGTATGAATGTCAATGAAATTTGACAGAACTGTTCGAACTATCTGAGTTTTTTGGTGTTAGTATATCATTTCGCCCCTCTCTTTTTGTACATAATATTGAAAACCACCTCAGATAAAATACAGTAAGATTATCACTGCATGCAAACATTGCATGCAAAGATTTTCGTTTCATAATCAAAATTGCCAAAAATAAACTCTGACCAGGGTGCACCCTGGTCAGAGTTTTTCTCTGTCCTTGTGTGGGCCCATCTCCATTAGTAGGGCTAACGCTCATATGGTTTATATGGGGTACAAAACTAGCACTTCACAATACACTCTAATCAGTTAAGTCTGTTGAAATATAAAGTGCAACACGGCCAACGTTTGTAAAAACGTAACACTTCCTTGAGTCAATGAAAGTTGGTCAAATTCACTTTCCTTTGATCCAGGTTAAATTTCGCCAAATAGAACTTACAGAAACGCTGAATGCTATTTCTGTAAGACTGCAATTGTCTCAGACGAGCGACACAGAACTGTTCGAATTGTTTGAGGTTTTCGTGTAAGTAAGTCGCTGAAGCTCGAAGGGTGTGCTCTTTTTCTATTTACAACCTCCCCTACTCTGTCGGTGAATTGTTAGAAATGGCAATATTTGTTGTTAGTAATACCTTCAATTACATAAACTAAAAACTAACCAGATAAATCACAATTTTTTGCGAGCAAAGCCTTTCGACCTTTTCCCCAAATCAGCGATGCATTATGAAAATATAAAGTGAAATCGAAATGGTAATTTGAAGTCCCACAAAATATTAGCATTCAATTCAGTGGAACGTCTCTTCCTCTTTTTCTATGTCGGTATGAATATATCATACGGTATTACACAAGAAGTGTGTCAAATGATCTCAGCTCAGTATGAAAAAAAAGGGATTTTAGCCTTTCGCAAATCTATGATAGGAAGGACTTACATTTTTTAGTACCTGAATTAGCAAACAAGAAAATAAATTGGTAACGTAAAATTTCAGAATTATTGTAAGAATCACTTAATAACTGTGCGATCCGTCTCAAAATCATCGAGGTGCCATGCCACGCGCACTTAAAGACCGGACATACAAAGTAACAGGTGAGTTCTTCAACGGCGACCTTAAAAAACATCGCTAAAACAGTGCTTATACCCATTTCCCAATCTTCCCAAAAATAAAAGAAAGACTGCTTTGTTAAATATAGCAAAAAGTATTCCTCAAAGATATAAAAGACCGACGTTTTTTGATAATTTCCACACATTTTTCCCTCGAACAGCCGATTTTAAGTTGACGAAGTGGTTGGCAGAGAGTTGCCAAAAGATAAAGATGGGGTTCACTTTATATTCAATGGTAAGAGCAAAAATCTGAAAATACAGCTTATCATAAGTCAACAGAGTATTCTACAGGTAACCAAGGTTGGCGAAAAAGTTTACAGATTGGCTTTCTCGAGGGTAGAAAATTTCCCCAGGATACTGTGCGCATCAAATCTCCAAATTAATTGAGGAAAGCCATGCAAAATTAGTTTTAAATGTTGATTTTCCCACTCTTAGCTTTCGATAGCGCTACAACGTCGAACTATAGACAGTTAATCGCGTCTCTTACAATCCCAGCTAGGTATGATTGATAAACTGGGATTATGCCAATATTGGACTAACACAATAACTAAAACAATTCTGATATAAATGCTCCATGCTCCATGCATAAAGACTGATATTGTTGGTAAGGCGTTGCTTTGGGAGAGCTCTGATTGCTGGGACACAGATAATAATACCACATATGTTTGGGATATCTTGGCCAAGCCTTGTTGGGCTAGGCCGTTTATTTAAAATCAGCATGGTAACCAAGAGAAAATGAGGGGACAGAGAGGGAGGCTCAAGGGGTTGGCCGGGATATGTTATGTCCACGAAAGTTATTTTTAGACGAGCGGAAGCCTTTGTTCTAGCGAAAGTCTGTCTTCTAAGACGTCCGCATGCAGTCTTGCCTCGCTCTCAGATTCTTAGTGGAAAGAGAAAATGATGGCGCGCGTGGAAGGCTGATGAATATATATTTTCTTTCAAACATCGGACCAAAGTTGGCCTGCATGCGGACGTCTCGGAAGACTTCCGCTCGTCTAAAAATAACTTTCGTGGACATGACATATCCCAAGGGCTGGACCGGGAGCCTCCTTCTCTGTCCCCTCATTTTCTCTTGTGGTAACCTAAGAAATACCCAAATATAAAAGACACGATCTCAGCAAAAGTGAGGGCATACCCGCCATCCACAAGAAACTAAGAATAGGGAAGGTGGGGAGAGGAAAATGTTTTTGACTATCTTAAATTATTGATTGAGAGAGGCCCAAAGCCTAGTTTCTGCACTGGATAAGATCTAGAGAAATTCCCGGATGACAGGAATGCCCCAATTGCATCATGGGAAATAGCTACCTAGGCATGTCACACTCCGCATAACTCCATTTATTTCCTCTGGGCAATAAATTCCATATACATGGCTCTACTGCTTTTGTTTTTGCATGAATTAATCATAAAACCACTCATCTCTAGTTTCTTTCTTTCAGTACACTAACTTTGGATCATGAATTTTTAGCTACTAACTAATCACTTTTTTCTTTATCTTTCATCAGGTTTTTCCTATTTTCTTCTTTGGAACACTTATTCAATACCCGGTGATGAACAAACCTCAACAAACATTGACAAAACCAGATGCCGAACAGAACTTCACCACGAAGACAGGCGACCTTGAACCAAGTCAATTGCCAAATGGGACGTTTAACATTCGGAGGAAACGACTATCAGAAAAGCTTTGCCGTGGAGGTTACTATTCCCCTCCACTTCGAGACGGAACAAACCACCCGTGTGTGAAGGAATGGTATCATTGCTCAGAACACAATATCATAGAAGCTCAGTGTCAATGGGTCAGTTCTAAATGTCTTTCAAGTATACCGAAAGCAGGCGTGCCAAAGTGTCAGGAGCAGTTTGCGAATAAACTTACAAAGACGTCCTCAGGTCAAATAATCTACATTAAATATGTAAAAAACTGCGAATGTTTTTAGGGACCGATGGCATACTGTTTCACAGATCGGGAAATGGTTTTATATAAATTTCAAAACAAAAAGGTACTAAATTTATTTTTAATGGATAAATTTCTGTTTTGTAGATAACAGCGAACACCACAATGCTATGTGTTTATAAGTGAATTATAAGAGGGAATTAGTAACGAGGCCGTGAGAAGAAGTTATAATGTGTGAAAGAAGTTATTAAAATCTGAGTATCATTATATTATGAAGAACCATTTTTGTCAGTATGTGTTTGCCCCGTGGTTATAATTTGAAGGCGTTTCTTCAAATCACCTTTTAAATCTACTGGAAGAAGAAGTATGAAGAAAGTAAGCATTTCACACTCATTTTTGAATGAAATATGGCTACAAGTTTTTCCGTCCTTGACCTCCAAAGGAAATCATACCCCGAACGTTTTTAACTCGGAGCAAATGTGCCACTTACGAGTTCATGTCTGCCTCCTCGTCAAAGCGAGTTTTTGGGATGGTAATTAGTTCTACTTTACATATAAATGAAAACTAATTTTCATTGCTGAGAAAAACTTTGCAGTTAGACTCACTTTGAAAAGAAAGCAGAAAGGAACTCAGAACTTGCCCGTTGGGTGCATTTTATCTCTGTTTCATTTAATTTTTCTTGTGTTTTTATCATTGCTTTGAAAAATCCAGTAGAAGCGGGGCAAAGTTGTAAGGGAATGGCGAGAGAAAACAGGGCTTCCTACGGCAGAAATTATAGTAATTATTGGAGGGGCTGGGTATGTCCCTTCTTGCCATAGAAGATCCCTCTCTATCTACTTATAATGATTTCTCATATCGTGGAGACAAATGATTCTACCAGAGAATAACGGCACATGCTGAATATATAAACACAAATCTCAACTCTGAGTCTTTTCTTACTAGCCCTCACGGAGAAAAGGATAGGGAAGAGGTGTTTCTGGTAAAATCCGTTCTTATATTGAATCCACTTTTTCCTAGGTTAAATTGGTCATTTCATTTTACCTACGGTTGAATTCGCACTCAGATGAATTGAAGAAAACTGTACTCATTGGAGGCTAAATTAAGCCCAGAGAAAAGTTAGGGTAAGGTTAGGATTACTTTGTGTTATTATACATGCATATCAATTGAATGCAATTGAATGAAAATAACCGTGTTAGGTTGAGCATGTTCGTTGTAGTGTAGTGATAAAATCACAGGACTATATGTCGCCGGTAAAATCTGTTCTTACGTTGAATCCGTTTTTACCTACAATACTCGTCACATTTGTTGGAACACCCATCCCCGTTTCCCCCTTCCTCCAATGTTGATTTCCACAACTACTAGTAGTCGCCCGAATTCTCACACAACATTGAATTGGGGGAAGGGGGATGTGGTATAAGCTACGATCTTGTAACACGAAGATTCTGACCATTCGCTAAGTGTTTCAACTAAATATGTCTAGTATTGTAGGTATCGGACAGGATGAACATTTACGCACGCATGCGCTGACGGAATGTTTGAAGACGAGACGAGAAAAATATGCAGTACCTCCAGACGTGGCGCTGGAGCGTCGTACCAAACGAGCCCCTCGCTGCTTCTGCTACCGACCTCGCCTCCCGGTATGGCATTGAGGGAGGGATATGTCGGCCCCTAAACCATATGAGACAAATCCCACGCCTACTCACAGCTCCAAACATCCCTTGTCATTACAATTTAACGTAAGATTTCGATGGCTTATATATTCAAGAGAAAAGTCATTTTATCTGTCATATGGTAAGCACTGGAGTCGCAGATTACAAAGTGCACGCATGCGCCCTGCCGAAGGTAACATACATGCATGCATAAAACTTTATTTCGTCTCGAATTTCTGAATAACATCTTCGACACATTACAGCTAACATACATAATATATACAGATACATAACTAAATATTAAATAATATTTAAAGATACATTAATCAAAACGAAAAGCCGTTGTACAAAATCCGGCCCTGGATTAGTTTAAAACCAGTAAACTCAGTGGTACGGGAAAAATCAGGTAGCGCATTTCGCAACGTACTTAGATAATACGTAAGAAAAAGAACTAAGACCATAATTGGTTGTTCTAGGTTTATTGAGGGACAGAAGGTAAGTTCCACGAAGATCATGCATAAGAAGAGAACGGGAGAGAAAACGTATTTTTCATATGGACAAGCCTTTTCTTCCTTTAACTACTTTTATACAATAATATGAGGAAATTTTGAATGCGCTTATTGCATAGAGATGTAGAGTTTGACTTAAGTGGTACGTAAGAGGACAGGTAATCGCAAATATAAATCTCGTTACTCTCTTATTTACATTATACCGTTTCTTTGACAAGAAATTACTAAAGGCCAGGCCGAATTTCCTATGATAAAAAGTCTACGTTAACAGCACGCACCTTGGCTACACCTTAGTTTCCGCCTAGAAATCTTCTTCTCGCTACTTTTTCCTCATTTGATGAGGACCAGTCTCCGCTTGCCTCTTTCACGCCCAAAAGGAATTCT
The DNA here is from genome assembly GCF_036669925.1 of Montipora capricornis. Taxonomy (NCBI): domain Eukaryota; kingdom Metazoa; phylum Cnidaria; class Anthozoa; order Scleractinia; family Acroporidae; genus Montipora; species Montipora capricornis. Next base: position 36,901,941 of record NC_090884.1, read on the forward strand.
GGGTAATTCGGCCGTTCCATGACAAGGGAAGACCCCCGATTCTCATTTCATAGATTTTCTTATGAGTGTGGAGCCACCCAGTCCTACAGGCAAAATACAGCATCGATTGAAGTTTTTAGCTTTCAAAACTTGCTCAAATTGTATCGGTAGGTCAACGAATTCGTCCACAGAAAGGCCAGAGAGACGACTTCACTGGTGCTGTGAACCGCCATGTTTTTTACAACAGAGCGATTTAGGCGTTCCACTCTGCATGAAATCATCTCTCACCTCTGTCTCGACAAGACCAGACACGCACGGTTCTTACGTTACGTTTATGCCCCTGTAGAATCAACAGAAATCTCAACTCCTTGTCAAAGTTAACCAGCATCTTAATATTTTTGGTAGGCTAAAATACTCGTCACATTTGTTGGAACACCCATCGCCGTTTTCCCCTTCCTGAATGGGGGAAGCCCAGAGAAAAGTTAGGGTC
>NC_090884.1:36909909-36917409 GCF_036669925.1 Montipora capricornis
CGCACCTGGGCGAAAAAATATTCGTTTAACAAGGCATTTCTAAAATAAAAAGGTCAAAAGAGCTGATGTTATATTCCCACAGGAGATGAATTCCCACAAAAGCGGTCAAACTAAAAGCAAGAGCTTTTGTGATCGACAAGACGACTTCAATGTCGAGCGGCGATTGACGTTCGCTTAAAAAAATTAATTTCGTTAGTAGCCAAAGTTGCTTCTTCAGAACAAACACTAACATAAAAGAATACACCAAACACTACGTTTGCTTGATAAAAATGTCTCTTTTATTTTACTGCGACTAAAAATATACACGCTATTAAAGCGCGGTGCAGTGGTAAAAAAAATCTTAACGACATCGACAATTTACACGAAGTTGTTGAAATATAAATATCATAAGTCAAACTGTCAACTCGCTGTACAATATTGCGACCTTAGCAATCACGTTGTTTAACTTTCGAAAGAAAAACGAAAATCAAAGAACAAAATGAAATACCTGCACATGCTAATACAGTTTGATTTGATGGATTTGAGGTCGATATGTGACTCGAGAACTTAAATAACAACACACCGGCTGATCGCTGAACATGTTTGTTTTCCATGGATAACCGTTTCGCTTGTTTTCTTGCACGACAAAATCTTCTTTCCTTTAAAATTGTCCCAAACTATTAGCATTCTTCGTTGATCCGGACCTTCACACGGATGAAAACTTGAATAACGTGAGGATATTTTCTGTGGCGTCTGATCGATTTGACCACAACTTTTTTTCTTTCACATCGGGTTCCATATGTGTAGTACATAAAATACTGCTGTCAAACGTTTTGTCAATGGTTATCTGGCCACAAAATCAATTGCGTGCTGATTCCCTTCTTTGCAATGTCAACAAAGCCTACATTGCCACCCATCCCCTAACACACATTTCGCCAACCTCCCAGATTCTGGGAGACACGTGACCAGCGTGAACCAGGGTCTTCTCTCAACGACAAAGGAGGCAGAGAAGAGAGACCCTGGGAACGAGGTTGAGAACATTGCTCCTCGTTTGCTAACATTACGTAATCCTCGCACATTTATGGAAAACAGTTTTAACTTATGCGACATAAAATAATCACGCAAGGTTTGTTGACGCAACTTTTGCTACATAGCAAAAGATAACCAAAACTGGCCTTGTTACTTTGGAGAAAAAAATGCAATGATAAGAACAAAAGCCTATGTAGTATGCTTGGCCATTTTGGTAAGACAAAATAGTTAATGAACATGTATAAGAGTCGGTGGAGAACCAAGTAGGACCGAAGGCAATAGGCAATAGTGGAATTGGTAATAATGACATCTATACACAATCATACCTATACACAACAAACAAACCATCGAAGGTATTTTATTTTCGAAAGTCCAATTAATTAAAGCAACCTTTACAGAAAACATCATTAGGGATTTTAGGAAACCACAACGGCTACGGCAACGAAAAAGGCACTTCAAAATACAAGTTTGAGCTATTCTTCGTATTTCGTGATTATATTATACATTATGGGCAAAGTGTCCTATAACTGGATTGGTACAGACGGATTTGTAAGTAAAGAATGAAACTGGAAGATTCACTGTAGTTTGTCCACGTTGTCGTCAAAACCTTAAATTCGGTCATTTCACATAGTACTTTTGACGAGTACGGGAGAGAAATGTTCACAAATACGTGCAGCACGTGCAGCACGATCATCTTGGTTCTTTTAACCAATAATATCACTGCTTTTTGGCGTTGTCGTTTGCCATTGCCATCTTTGTTTCGTAAACTCCCTTGTAATGGCGCATTTTGTTATCTGAATTGCGTAATTCGACACCCAGACAACTTCGGTCATAAATAATTGTAACATTTCACTAGAACAACAAGTAAAGCGCATCTAAGCTATTAATAAAGTAACCCTTCTCCCTTCCTTGAATGTTGTGTTTACCAGTTGATTTTTGCACGCGAACCCACACATTAACATCAACATTGAAGGGGGAAAACGGGCAAATTGCTTTCTGTGTTACAACATTTGTGACCGAGACTGTAGGTAAAAACGGATTCAACCTGAGATCGGATTTGACCAGACAACATATACATCTGGAGGGTCCGAGTTCGAGTACCCGTAAGTGCAAAGTGCAGTTTTTTGTTAGCTTACTATGTCGTAAAGTTGAGACTGGATGGATAAGTACTAGTGTATGGGTACAAAACCGATAAGGTGATACGAAACTGCAATGCAGGGGCGGATCTAGGGAGAGGCTGCAGGGGGTGCGCCTATATAGGCCTTTCGATTCTTTGAGGTTATTTGAAACTTTATCGTCTCAAATATCGCATGTGAAGGAGCATCGGATCAGCTGAAACGACATCTGGCAGGCAAAGGATTAGGGTTGACAATAACTTTGTGAATAAAAAAGCCGCTATAGGTGACAAGCTGATTATCACACTTTTCTCTTTTTATACTTTTCTTGTTGACACAAACTGGCACCTTTTTCAATAATAATAAAAATATAGTTTTTGTGGAACCTTATGGAGACCGCCAAGTTTATTTTCCCTTTTCACTAATATTTTTTAGAATGGGTCGAATTTAATATGCAAACTGGAATAATTTTTTGCATCAAGTAAGATAGTTACATTTCACCAAAGGTAAGCTGAATTGATCTTTTGCATTGGATTTTCATCTGAGGTGCAATATCTATCATATTTCAAAGAGTTTCATCGTTCCGGTTCTGCGTAGGACGTTGACTATAATCTCTATTTGCTGTGGCGATTTGATAGGATTTTCCACCCTCTCTCTCTTTTCACCCTGAAGTCAAGATAAATTTATATTTTGCTTTTCTTTTGTTATCATTACGTACCAAATATTGGTTCAATCTATCGACACATGGCAGTGTTAAGAAAGTGAAAACTGTCTCCATTAGTTTGATCAGGCGTGTAATGGAATCTTCTGAATTTGGTTTCCACGCAGCACTATGAAAAGAACCGGAACAAATGAGTCAACGAGTTGAAATCCAAGCCCGTAGCTTTTGTTATAAAAACTAAGCAGTAATCATGGAAGTAATTTTGTGAAAGGCTAATCATTGTGCCTACGGTGTTTCAATGAACAACTATTTAAATAGCTAGTCCATAAATTTGAGAGCCACTGCAGTTACAAAACTTTCCGATCACTTTGTCAAACCATTACATTCCGTCTGAGTCTGTTTCATCAGGTAAGTAAGGATAAATGTCACACACCACGATGTAGCATCGAAAATTACGCAGATACCGATAAGCAATGAAGGCACCCAAGATAAAATACTGGATCATACATTCTGCGGGATTTGATAATTTATCATAGAAGTCAAAAATGATTGCACAGGTTGCATATTACTCTTTGGGTTCACGATACGTTGTTTTCTTTGATACGACAAACAATGTCTACGCCATTTTAGCCTGCATTGAAAGGAACCCAGTGTAACTCCGTTTTTGAATTTTTCCTCGTTTTACTTCCTAAAAACTCATGTTATCAATGGACGTTTTATTTTAATGTTCAATTCGAATAATTCTTATTTGGAGACATGGAGGCCTAGACTGACAAGAAAAATGTGGGATACGTTAGTTTGCCGTTAGGTGCTATAGTATCTAAACTGGAATCGACAGAAAGGAGTTTACTAATAGACAATTGGACCATCACAATTGCAGATTCTAACACTTATAGTTCTTTAGGTTTTCATTTTTTCACTGAGAAAGTGTCTTTTCAAGAATGAATCCAAAGCAGTTCCTTTTGCTGTTTGGAACGGCACTCCTTTTAGCCAAGACGGGCCTAATGGAGAAAGGGGCATTCGAGCAGATACTGGACGTCAATTTAGGAAAAGGTATGTAAAGCCTTATAGCGAATTGTTGTGGACTACAAAATTGTATCCCAACATACGTTCACCATTATCATTACTGGCTTATATTAATATTTTTGCATAAGCCCTAGTTTATAGCGCATCTCCTACCAGTCTCCTATGGCTCAGAAGGCAGAGCATCTGAACTATCAATCGGCAGGTCAAAGGTTCGACTTCTAAAAAGGAGCCCTCTGGATTTTTTGCGCATATCCCCGAGTCAACACCGAAAAATAGAAATCGTCAAGCGACATAATGTTTTCTCATAATTAGGAGAATTCTCGCCATCTGATTGGCTGTCGAGACGAGGTAATCTATGTGCAATTGCGACTTGGAAGCAAGGCTGACCGACATTTCACATAAGGTTTCGAGCGCGTAACTTTGCATAGCAGCGCAGAAATAAATTAGAAAAAAAAAATTGTTTTCGAAACCATAGTCTCCGTTTACAAGACAAAGCCCTGCCTGAAGCATGGACACCTCCTGAAAAAAATTTCTAATAAGGTTCACGCGCTTGCAAGCGCGAGAAATCGACAGCAGGATATCACGAAACAAAAAAATGGCCGAAGGTAGAGAAAAAGGCGCAAGTTTTTTAGCGACCGACAAAAAGCAGGTCTCCGTTGTAGCGTACACAGAAGATGAAATAGCTGAGCCTTCAGAACAAACATAGCTTCCGAAGTACTGCTATCGCCGTCTACAGTCGTGATAATTAGCAAAGTTCAAAACTGAACTGAACTGAACTGAACTTTACTTGTTGTTCTAATGAAATGTTACAATTATTTATGACCGAAGTTGTCTGTGTGTCGAATTACGCAATTCAGGTAACAAAATGCGCCATTACGAGGGAGTTTACGAAACAAAGACGGTAACGGCAACGACAACGCCAAAAAAGGATAACAAAGACAAAGAACATAAGCCACTGTCACCTAAAAATTACAGCAAACGCCTTTGCCGATATTTTCTCCATGGACCATGTTCGTCAGCGCCCAACAGCTTCGACATTTCAGAAGAAAAATGAATAGCTTGCTGATTCTGCCAGAATGAAGAGGAAAGGTCTCAGAAAAAACCGAATGATGATGAGTCACTCAAGGAAGATGAACTCGAAAAGATATGTTTCACGGGGGCGGTAGGCCTTAAAATCCTCGCGTGCTTCTCCATCTTCAGGGTTTGGTGGAATAACGTCACGCACCTTACAAAGGGAGTTTTCAAGAAGCAATAAGATTTCGCCGTCACTTACGTACCCGTACATTGAATATAAGAAACACCAAACCAAGAATAACCAAGAAGCGGAAGCGTTCAAGAAATACGTGTTAGAAAATACAACAACAAAATCCCGAAAATGAATAGAGGAGAGCGGAACCCGAAGAACGCATTAATAAAATATATCAGCCAACGTGAAAACGAACTTGAGAACTTTTTTTTTCCTTACTGCACTGGAAAAACCAACATCAAGCGTTTGAAATAAAGCTGTTCCGGTCGGTAAAAAATACCCTTGCAAATATAATGCAGAAAATCGCCTGGCCAAGGCGTCCCTGGACAATCACGAATTTAAGCGGCCGCAAAACAGTCATCTAAAGAATCTCGGACCTGCTGACAGGCAATGCAGACCCTGTAACGTTTTTTTCTTTTTTGCATGCTTAGCTTACATTCAAGGTTCGCCGATGTGTTCGTTTCGCTTTTCTCGACGTATTCTCGGTTTACAAGATTAGTTAAACGTGATGTTTAGCGACTTTTAGTGCTTCATGGCTTGTCTTAGCAATCAGGTTTCAGACCCCAATCCAATTCTGGTCACAACCAAAGGTTTTTGATATCTCAGTTTTCAAAATACAGGAACGGTTTGGTAATGGAAGCACAGGACATGGCTATTTTCCTTTGATAGGCCAATTGCAAGTGCACGGGGATCGAACCCTCAAGGAGGTCTGAACCTTCGGAAATGCTGTTTAAATTCTTGAGATTTGAGAAGAAAAAAAAAGAAAACTAAACTTATCGCGTAAATAAAATGCCACCAGAGCGATTATTTCGTTTAGTAAGCAAAATACTTTAAGGCGATGTGACTTTCTATTAGGATTGTTAGTAAGGGTGTGATTTATTGAAGGATTTATTACGCGATTGTCTTGTGTTTCTTCGGACACCATGGCTTCTTGAGATACCCAAGTCCAAAGAGAAAAGCTAAAAAAGAATTCAACGAATCTTGAAGTTTATAGCATCAAAGTGCCGGACCTGAAATACTAAACTATGTGGGCGAAACGTCTGGCCACAACCCGTTGAAAGCAACGCAGAATTTCTAACAAATTGACTGGTTTTTCTCCAAGTGCTACCTCAACTACGAACAACGAGGGCAACACCTGAGAAGCACTGCACCTCAGCTTTTGCCAGACGTTTGGTAATATTGAAAGGTTTAATAGCCTCTGTATTACCACCAGTTGTACAGAAAAGAGCTCATGAGCTCACAAAGAAGGCAGAGGAATTTATTTGTACAAAGGCTTAACTGCCAACTGCTAGGCATCACACTTGTCAGCCGTTGACCTAGAGCTATGGTAGTTTCCGCGGCTAGCAACGGGACTACAGTTCCTGGCGCCGCCAGCGGCAGATGCCACTGGGTGATGCCTGGTCAGGGGTAATAGCAGCAAGCGTGTGGTATATGCTCAAGTAGTGTCCAGGCAGCAGATATCAGAGATCTTTTCTGTTTGCAGAGTAACAAGATATTAAGGTGATCAACGCAGGCATAGGCACTGCGCTATGACTGCCAGATCCAGTTGGATGCTGCCTCTGCTTCCTTCTTTTAGAGTTTTTCCTAGTTTTACTTCCTAAAAACTCATGTTATCAATGGAAGTTGTATTTCAACGCCCAATTTGCTTGCTTCTTATTTGGAAGCAAGCATTTTTACCAGTGGATTTCATGATTTCTTTGTTTGGAGGCGCGCTGTTATTCTTCTTGCCGCTTGCGTTCCCCTGACCGTGCACAGGCTGAAGTCAGTTATACCAAGGTTATACCACTTGAAGACACTCATATTTACTGTCATCGGATTATTCATTCTCATGTAAAGAAACACTCAAAGGAAGCTAGTTAAAAATAGCCGATCTGGAGATTTGCTACTTTCATCTTTTTGTCTTTGACGAAATATGAGCCCTGTATACGTACAAACTCAGGGAAAAACGAATCACCGATTTGTCTTAATTAGGTTGCCATTTAGGGTGCCACCGATGTGGCCCGAGTTCGATTCCCAGACTCGGCGTCATGTGTGGGTTGAGTTTGTTGGTTCTCTACTCTGCACTAAGAGAGTTTCTCCGGTTTCCCCTCTCCTCGATAACCAACGTTTGACTTGATTTGCGTTAATTGTTAATTTCAGTTTACAGTGTCCCCAATTAGTGCCCCAGCGCTAGAACGACTAGACACTTAAATAAAGTTCCTTTCCTTTTTTTCCCTTTCTTATATTCGTGCAGATGTTGCAGCCAGTCCACACCCACTATCCAGTTTCTTTGAAGGAGATGTTAAGTTAACAGAAGAACAACGAATGAACAATGCCCTGTTTGGTGATCCGGAAGGGTCACGAGCTGCAACTAATATTGATAAGATCAAGTGGCCTAATGGCGTCATTCCTTACGAGTTTGATTGCAGTGTAGGTGAGAGCTCTGGACCAAGTTGTTCAAAACA
>NC_090884.1:36922409-36932409 GCF_036669925.1 Montipora capricornis
CCCATTATAATTCAACAGATAGCTGTATGGATACTAAAATAGACTGCATAATGTGGGCATGCACCGGACAGTGCTCATCCGGCAATGTGAAGAAAGACTGTCCCCACTCCTGTAAAACCTGCATTATCAGTAAGTATCCATTGGAAAATCACTGACATTTGATGAGAAAGAGTATCGTGCAAGTGGCACGCATTGAAGATAGAAATTGCGGTCACGCAAAAATAGTTTCTTTATCTTCAGTTTCAAATCTCTATTTTACATTGGAAAATCATAATCCTGAACTAAAATCAGGCACAGTAATTATTGTCGACCCTTTTGTAAATTAATGATCCAAAGAAAAGTAATTTTCCTTCTGTTATGAATGAATTAACCTCTCCTCAATTTTAGGCTCAGAGTTTTCTCAATAAGTCAACACAGTTCGCACTTTCAACTCCACGTAAGAAATCCATAACCGAGAGCAGAAACGTGGCGGTATTGCCACGTTTCTTGTACGATCCCTGATTTTGCAGGGTCACCTCGCAGCTCTTACAAGGTCTCACCTGATTGGAGACCACCCTAACCCTTAACAAAAGAACAAATAACAGAAACAATGGACCCTAGGCCTAAAACAAAAGGGCTGCAACTCTATCCTCTAGGGTCCATTGTTTCTGTTATTTGTTCTTTTGTTAAACCTCAAGGGTGGTCTCCAATCAGGTGAGACCTTGTAGGAGCTGCGAGGCTACCGATTTTGCATCAAGCCGAAATCCCTCGCGCGACTACTTGGTTGCATACCAATCAGAGGCGCGTTGTGGTCATCAAGCCGGCCTAATCTTATTGGCCATTATTTGGCGTGACCAGTATTCTAAATTTAGAAGTAAGCTGATGAGCCAAGGCCAAATGAGAGAGATCTACACTTCTCTGTTATGGGCTTTTGGCCACATTTGTAACATTTACAGGAGTTACGCGAATTTTCTTGCACAGATAACCCAGTAGTTTTAGGATAAAGAGTCTCTGCATTACAATTTTGTAGATCCAACCACACCGGTGACGACAAAAGGAACAACAAATCCCGTGACAACGCTGTCGCCAACAAGTGGGCCCTCGACGGCTCTTACCAATCCATCGATATCTCCAAACAGCACTGCTGTTGGTAAGTTGATGAAAGGTGGTGCATGACAAGACATTATTCGATACTTCACAGGACATTCAGTCAAATTTCGAATTTGCAAACCCAAGGAATCAAGTGCCATTACTATTGCAGCTGATAAGCTTTAACTGGACATTCAAAATAGGTCAAAATACTCTTTACACATTTCATATATACACATTTCACATTTCAAGCTGCTATCAATGCTAAATTCTCATTTTACTGGTTAACCATTCTTTCAATTCTGAGTGTGAGACTATAGAGGTTACTCTACTCACGATTTTACTCCTCAATAGGGCCTGCTTTACTGAATGGTCCAAGAAGAGTATCTGAACATCGTTTGAACTAGTCCACAATAGGTAACCCGACTATTCTTTTTGTTTTTTTTCTTTTAATGTTCGTTGAACTTCCATGGTATCGATTTTCTGCCTTAGGTTTGAGATGCATTGACAAGCGAGATGAATGTGAGAATTGGGCATCTCAAGGTGACTGTGTCAGTAGTGGTTGGGTGGAGAGAACTTGTCGCATCAGTTGCCAGACACGGTGTGATTCCAAACCTATAAGGCCGGAAGGTGCGAATGCTTTTGTACAAGATAGCTGAATGAATAGTTCTGACTAAAAATCGTTTCACGTCTCAGGAATCATAGCTAATCATAGAATCCCCAGGCCGGATTTTTGTCAATTAATGGAACTTTAATTCGATTTTTTTTTTTTTTGTTTTTTTTTTTTTTATTATTATACATGCCCTTCCCGTACGAACTTGTGAAAAAGCAAAACACAAAACGGAAAAGGCTAAAGGAAAACACAAAGGCAATTTTTTTGGAGTTGGTGTATGAAAATGCTTACCACTTCATACTTGTCAGATGTTATGTGAAGTCTCAAGTTCATTGACCAATATTTGATTTCATTAATTTGCCAAGGTTCTTGCTCTGATGGCCTTGGTCTCGGATGGCCTGGAAAATTCCAACTGCCAGACGAAGCATTCCGTGCTTCGTCAGAATTCAGACCAGGTTAGTTAAAGTAAGATCACTAAGGCGACGATTTCCCTCTCCGGACAGCGTATAGTTAACAACTATTTACTTAAGTGGAGTTGGCTAGTGGTGGACTGTACATGTACATGCTAATACCATTTAGACAATAATATTTGTACTTACATTTTTTTACTCTCAGTGTTTAATTTCCAAGCCGGGAAGACCACTTACAGCTCAACGACAATCTTTCTAGTATTGAGAGCCGGCTTAGAAGGAACTCTCCTCTCGTCGACAAACCCCTGTGATTGGCCAACAATAACTAGAAGTAATTTCCCCGTGCTTAAATTTAGTCATTAGAACCTTAGGCTTGTATAACACCCACCTCTCATCTTTGGTTAATAGATTGATGAATGTTTTCAGTGGTGAAAATACTGTTTATTGTTTTAAGACAACATGTCCAGGAAAAATCGCTGACTGGCAGTTGCTGATGTTGTTGTTTGGGGAACCTAATGTGCTATATCATTTCACCTGTCATAAACCAATCATTTAAAATGATAAATGATACTTGCCAACTGTTTGTCATACATTGACCAGTCGTCAACATATAATGAGCTTATTACCAAGACTATTTCTAGTTGTATGCATAAATTAATGCAAACCAATAGGATTAAACAATTATTGGGCACTACAACCCTTATTCTTCTTCTTAATTCTCTTGTATTTAGTACTAGACATTTTTTTATATTGTTCGACTGAGTGATCAAATATTAGTAATGGCAACTTGGAAAGACTTCAGTTAGTTAAAAATTTTGGGGCTCGTATTCTTCTAGGTTTTGATTGTCCTTTGTGAGATACTACACTATGTATTAATTTGCTTGTAACCGAAAGGCCCACATTCGGAGAAGCAAACAAAGTATGTACGTACATATGTACACATTAAAGTAATGGAATATTTACGCATGCTCAAGTGAAAAACTATAAACATATACTGGAGAGTTGCGGTGCCTCAGAACTCTTTGCATGAGCCTTGTACCATGGTGATGCACCACTGACATCGAGTCTGGCCTCGTTCTATCAACCGGATACCAAGTCCCCGAGGAAAGTCTTCCCGATATGTGCAGGGCAGTACAGAAGAGAAATGTCGGTCATTCAGTAGAACGCATGTGACAAATACATAGCTCACAGCTCGGTACCAATAAACTACACTATAGGTTTCGAGCAATGTGTATTCGACTGCTAAGAAGGCTTTTTTAAAGACATTATGGTGCACAGCCAACGTGAAAACTACAACGGCTGATGCAATTGTAGAACAGACCGCGCCGCACCCGTTGACTGTCAAATGATCCTTTTTTTTTGCAAACTTATCATTGGGGCTAGCAAGGAAAGTCTGATTCGATGTCACACTTAAAAGATAAAAAAAGAACTTTCGAAAATATTCAATTAATGAATTTTCGCATACTACGTAAATGTGCAAGCAAGTACCAGCGTACCAAAACAGAAACATCCTAGATTAAACTTGCGTCAAGGGGAAGACTTCGTTAATTCATCGACCATAAAACACCCATCATAAAACAGAGACGAAACGATAAAAAAATTGTGACTAATATTTCCTCTTTAAAAAAATATGCAGTTTGTCATTACATGGTCCTTCCAATGAAAATCTTTTCTTCTTAGGTACTTGGAGAGCATCCGCAGACAATGCACGTCTTTACTTTGAAGACGATCAAAACGCTAAAAGGATTGGAGCATGGTGTGCTAAGGAGCGAGAGAATCAGTGGCTGGAAGTCGATCTTGGAAAAACGAAGAAAATTGTTGCCATTGCAACACAAGGTAAATAAGCAGCAAAGAAACCGACCACAAGCGTCATTTTACAGAATCTCATTGACTCTTATCATCATCATACTCATCGGCAATCATCGCCATGTTCATAGAAAGGAAGTGAAAAAGAGCTTTTTTTACAACAAGAGGCTATGCAGGAACAGAGTCGCTGTACGGTATATATCGGTTTTCTTGCAAGGATTTAAGTAAAGAGAGAGGGGGGTCCTTACCGCAGATTTGGAGGTCGACGTCTCTTAATGAGATTATTAGACCATTTTATGTCCTTTATTTGTACGTCCTAAGTAAGTAACCAAAGTGTTTATTGTGTTTATGATCTTAAAGGTCGAGATGTTTTCCATGAACACGTCAAGGAATACAAACTGGCTTTTAGTATTGACGGATCTAACTTTAAGATTTATGAGGAAGATAACAAGGAAAGGGTAATGATATGATATAAAACTTTGAATCCTTATTTTTTATTATTATTATTTTTCTTTTTTTTTTTTTTTTTTTTTTTGGGGGGGGGGGGGGGGTTATCAATGGCCGCGCGCTAACAGCTGTTATTATACATCAGACTCACTATGAAAAATCTGATTGGTCGAGAGCATTCAATCAATTCACAATAGCTTGTGAACTTGACATGATAAATGTAATATCTGCAAGAGATATTACATTTATCATGTCAAGTTCAACGTCTGCCTGGTTACTAAGCCCCTTGGAGTGTTCTCCTCAGAAACAAAATGACTGAACGCTTCGCTTCTGTTTCTGAGGATGAATTATGTGAAAAATGTATAATAAAACAATTATTGAACACAGACCTCGGTTTTGATAATTCATGATATCATGCTCAACCTCATCCAATAATTGTGATTGTTGTATCGGGTTTTAAATTCTCCCTCTGACGCTCCGTAGTAGATCTTGGTGTTGATATCGCTTGTCACTTCGGCTCTATAGACTATAGACGATGATAGGCATTTGCCGTCTAAGGGGCATGATTGCTTGTTTCTGCAATTGCATAGCCGCGCTTCGTTAGGTGTTTTCGTGGCGTTTAATACTTTTGCATTGTGTTGCCTGATAATGCCTGTCATGTTGGTTGTGCAGCAGTAGCTAAGCTTGATTGTGTTCGTGTTTAGAATACCAAGATCTACTACGGAGCGTCAGAGGGAGAATTTAAAACCCGATACAATCACACTAAATCCTTCAGGCATAAAAAGTACTGCAGTGAGACGGAGTTATCGAGGCATATCTGGAGTCTAAAGGACAATAACATCAATTACACGCTACGCTGGGCAATAGAGTCTTTCGCCTCACCATACAAATGTGGATCAAAGAGATGCGACCTGTGCCTTACAGAAAAGTTGTACATAATAAAAGCAGATACGCGCCACCTACTGAACAAAAGAAAGGAGTTAATTTCTAAATGCAGACACAAGAACAAATACCTTTTGTCGAACTTAAAATAGCACGCTCCCCTAGAGTATTAGAATGGTCTTTAAATGAGTTAGAATGCAAATGTAAGATCTGTAGCCTGATGATTGTCCAAACATGAAACTTGAAGTCGCTACGCTGTGAAGTTGTCTTTCTTCTAAACGTTATATATATATATATATATATATATGTACATTTTTTTCCGTTTCTGTTAATGAGACTAAATTATTAGACTGACTAACTCTCCGGAACTCAACAATTATAATGCCTGTCATCTCTCATCCGTTCTTATTTTTCTCTCTTCCCAAAACAATGTGTAAATTAGACACTGTGTGTGCTAAATCTGTAGCTCAAACTATGACCACCTCGTTGAATTCCTTTGCAAAAAATTAATTCCTAATGGTGACGAAAAGCAAAATACTCTTTCCTTCAACTGCAGCCACTTGACTTTCTTCAATTCAAGCAAACGTTTTCAAGAAAATTGGTGTACAAAGAAGCTTTAGTCATGCGTTATACTAAGGACCATTCAAAACCAGTGCTACGGTGCCTTAAATCTATGATCACGAGCTTGTGGCCAATTCACAGCTACTTGATGAGGAAAATCTAGCTGAGAGGGCCCACGGGAAGACCAAACTAGACTTTTATTGGCCGTCTAAGCCTTCAATCCACACAACTAAAACTGTTTCTTTTTTTCTGTTACAGATTTTTATTGGAAACTGTGACCATTTCACCCCAGTTTTAAAGAAGTTCAATCCACTTCCAGCAAGATACGTCAGGATCATTATTGTCAAGTCCAGTTATCCCTGCCTGAGGGCTGAGCTATATGGCTGTGATCTCTGAGGTTAACAAAATATTGTATCAACATCGTTTGTTCATTTTTTTCAGTGAAAAGAATATAAAATACCATCCTGATTACGCATCCATCAAGTTGAATTGCAGTTATTTCCGATTACCTTATGGATATATGCGAAGACTTACATTTTCTTAAATTATAGTTTTATTGGATTAGCTACGAATGCAGTGTTCAAGCTTGTATTTTATTCAAAGGTTGGGTAAATAGTGCTCTGGATTGTTATCACGCGATGTCTTTCAACCAACATGTCATCCTATTACTTAAAAGTAACTTTGGGAGTATTTCCTTTTATGAGCCTGTTGAAATGCAAGTAAAAGTTTGAGATATCAACTTTTTCCGTTCTAGTCATAAAATTTAATATCATCGTTAACTAATGAATATTATTAATCAACATATTGTGGCAATGTTCAAATATGGTCAAAGCGCGCTCAATATTCGTCGTGCGTACTCAACAGATATCATGAGATCATAGTAAGTAATTTTGTGTGTCGCGCTGAAAAAAGGTACATTTTCCAGGTTTTTCTTTTTCAATAAATGTAGAAAATTGTGTTTTGTCATCACTGTGTTGAATAATAAAACAATTACTGTGCTCAATCTTGCGGAATTTTGCCTGGTTTTAGCCAACTCGGCCTACGGCCTAGTCGGCTAAGTATCAGGCGATATTCCGCGCGATTTCGCAGGATAATTGTTAAATATTCTCAGTAAATTGTCTCGGGCAATTTATGGTCTATTGAATCGCCACTGTATGAAGAGTCATAACTCTTTCCAAGAGCAATGTGTCAACCAGGTCACCTGATAGCAACTGGCCATCTTACTACATCGAAGTGCGAACGATTACAACGACATCGATTGCTAAAGATGCTTACCCTTACTGTAGGGCTTTTTTCAACGCTAGTATGTTAAATACTCACTTTTGATACCAATCATGTGGAGATGTCTATATTTTGATGGAACAGCATGAAATGCCCATTTCTGCTCCCTTGAGTTAAGTCTTGAGTCCTAAGTCTTATGAGTTAGGGTAAGTTTTAGCTATTTTCTCCTTCTTTCTTTGGAGGGAGACCATCTTGTAAGGTAGAAGAAGCGTAATCGCAGACAATCGAGGTCTCCTTCTACTGTACTTGACCTGCATGAGAACGTCAGTATAGCATCAGTTATGCGATTACCCCATCGAACGTTTTCTAAGTTAGCAAAATGTTTAGTTCTTCACGACAAAAAAAAAATAGATAAATTGTGAAATGAACAAGGGAAAAACCCTATTTCTCTGAAAGACTGCCTTTTTTTAATTATATTACAGAATTTCGGCTCATTTTCTGCAAAGAAGCAAGTTCCATCTGTTGGAGACGGCCCCCTTTGAAGACCAAATGACTGGTTTAAGCTGATCTATTAACAATTTTATTTTAGAAATGAAAAATAAAGGTCAGAATATCCCGGTACAATTTGTCCTTTTTTTATTCAGTAACTATCAGAATCAGTGGGAGTTGAGACCCAAGTTTAGTTAACACCAAATGAACATCAGCATCCCTGCTATTGGTCACAAGTTTAGTCACAACATTGTCAACGGTTGGCCATCATGTTTAAAGCTTTAATAATAGGGAAAAGAATCATAAAATTGGACCTTTCTATTTTTGTTACAATAGACAAAAACATGAAAATTACGACTCTCCTTATGTTTTTTTGCTGAGAATTTCAGAGCTGTGAAAAATGCTGTCGTCGCTCATTACGTGGGCGAGATTACTGGACTGACTTCCACCCAAAGCTGTTTTCCAGGAATTTACAAAAAGAGTAAGAAGCAATTCAGCTGCTGATATCCCTAGTCCGGAAGGAAAGTTAAAATTTTAAGTGGAGCGATCAAACGAGTAAACACACGGTTCTCGGGTGGTGTTCAGTAGCAGAGTATATTGTTTGGAGTCTATGATTATGTTAAAACAAACTGATTTTGGCTCCTATTCCATTAGCATGTATCACAGTAATACAAATGATATTAAATTTGATTGGAGAAATTAATGTTATCGAAATAAATAATGTGGACATCTATCATACATGAACTTCAAAAAAATGTGATTGATACAAAAAAATTATATTTTTTTACATGCATGTCTTTCTCTTGCATGGAAAAATTTTTCAGTTTAAAACAAAATATTCATGTACTGTAAATGATGTCGATTAAACTGACTGGTATTTGCATTGGCACGCCAAAACACCGCTTTCATCCCTCGCACTTTCACACATTCCAGTTCCACCAAGACCTTCTTCAAAGCAGTCTGGATGACTCCTGCGGCATGTCACAGCAACGATCCGCTTCGTAGTTAAGTTGTACCCCCAGATCGTGCAACGATCGCGATAATATACGTTCCGTCGAAATCGTGCGAAATATGCTGATAATAAGATTGATTTCCTATGTTTCAGATACACAACTTCGTGAGGCTCACATATTGCTTCCTTGGAAATCAAAATGCATAAAACGGCAAGTGTTGAAATTCCCTGGAAGGATAAAAATAAAGTTCCGATAAAAAGTTTTAGAATGGTTTATAATACAAATTAAGGACAATCTTAATGATGAAGCATCAGACATTTCGCAAAAGACCCCGGAAGAGGGACTGGAGAAGGGAAGGAGAAGATTTATCACACTTTTGGGGGGGAATGCGAGGGAACCAAACCTTTTTTGAGGAAATGAATTGCCGTGGATGCAATCCGGGAAAGTGAAGCTTAAAAACACCCTTTTAAGAAAAGAGACATCCTTGGGCCTGAGGCATGATAACTCGGTTCCTAAATTCGAAATTAATTATTATTTTTTAACTGCAAAGTATTTTATTTAATTTGGCCCTGCCATTCGAAAAGAAAAATCGCCAAAATCTAATAAGACTAGAGCTTTTCTACTTTTTTAACGCGAAGCTATAAAATAGAAAGCAACTCTACTGTAAGAATAAAAAAATGGAATCTCCATTTATTCTTTTGGCCGCGACTGGCATTAACATTTGAGCGAGGATAGCTAAACTTCCTGTAAGTTTATAACCCACTATGGCGCACAAAACAATTTACGTCTATTGGTTTTGTTCTAGGTTAGAGTAACCTTGTTGTTGTTGTTGTTGTGCTTTTTTCTAAGTGGTTTTGATTTTTGTTTTGTTTTTTTTTTTTTTGTTTTGTTTCGCGAATTATTGTCCATGCATTCTTTCTAAGTATGAATAACTCGTCAAAGTCAACATTTAGTCACAAGGTACCTGAATTATCATGTTGCGTCCAAGGTGGTAACTCCTTTTATGTCTTTGTTTTTCAACGAAAACGTTGTTTCTTGAAGGCACCAGCAATTTTTTCTTATATACTTCGTCTAGAAACCAAAGGAAGCATTTTTTCTTCAACTGCAGACGTAAAATGAGAGGGGACTGAATCGTTTCCAGTATATATAAGAGTTATCATTGTTATTTGTAATCAACAAATTTCTAGTCTATATAAGGAAAGAAAACTTTAACACCCGGTGGTATGAAGGCATCCGCTACAAGAGACACTCAAAGACGCTTAATACCGGTTACATAGCGAAAGGAGAGCTCCCTGGTATGTTCAATTTATTTTGGCACAGCGTATCAAAGGCATTTTTATGCCTCAAGATCGTTATTTTTTTTCTTAGAGAGCCCAGCATTATTGTCAAGACACGCTGAATCCTAACACTGTAAAAACCATGCGGTGACAGAACAAATGTGTCTTTTTTTGGCTATGCTTTACACCTTCACATAAAAAAAAAGAAGCAATAAATAGATTTTCTCTAACCCTTATCACACGTGACAGCTGACACACCTCTTAATAATTATG
>NC_090884.1:36934909-36959909 GCF_036669925.1 Montipora capricornis
TTGGTATTGTTACTTCGCTTCGTAGATTATTGGGAATTGAAAGTGAGGTTGGTGCGTGGGTTCTGTATGTGGCGACGAGTTGGCTCGAATAGTGATTGAGTGCTTCATCGCAAGCTTGGTGTTCTCCAAGGTCAACTCTTAGCTGCAATGACAGCGCAGCTGGAAATACATGTGCTCTCAAACCTGTGTCTGATCTTTACCCAGACATGCTAGACGTGGGTTGCATCTCCCATTTCCTTGACCGAGTCGGAGTGAAATGCAAAACATCATCCCCTTACCCGATTTATGTCTACTTGGAAAGTTAGGCTAGACGAGTGTGGACCCAGATATCTGGTAGAGGAATGCCACGATAGAACTGAACCAGGTGGTGGTCTCTGTGCGTGTGTGGTCGTTTTTGAGGAGTGGTACCACGTAAACACCTTTTCGGAAAGCAACGAGGACTTTGCAGAAGTATCGAGGGGGAAACTGTTGGATTCAATCCAGCAAAGCTCCTTACAAATATGGGGTTGAGCAAGCTGCTATGATGGTAACGGAGAAGTTCGTCAAGGCTATCTATACTCTTGAAGGAGATGGGGCCTTAGTATTTATTGACTTTCAGCAGCTCGAGGAATTAATTCAATTTATCCATGTTCAGATCTTTGCTACCTTAACGCAAGTGGTTCAACAGTTATTCCCCCTCAATGTTGTAGAGCAGCAAAGGTGGTGTTTGTATGGTTTGAGAGAATGTCTGATGGCTGCTTTCCAATACTACTTGGAAACGTCTGCAAATGATGCTATCGTCTCCCGTTCCATCCGAGTATTTCAAGCAGCGCAGTTGTTCAGCCCACGAGTTGTCAAGACATCGAGGCCAGTTCCTGCAGATGTTGATCGAATTAGAGTTGTACCATTCCTCAATGATGATAACACGATCCAGTTCTTGAAGGATGAAGTTCCAGTATATCTGGTGATGGTAGGAAACATCCTAGATGATTTTGATGCTCTTGCAGACACCTGGCAATGGTGGAGAAATTACGCTGCAGAAATACCTTCCTTGGCCTCTGCTTTCAAGAAAATCGCTCTTGCACAGCCATCATCTGCTGCTGCTGAGTGAGTGTTTTCGTTGCTGGTAACAATTTTTGATGACTAACAACATGATGGAACAGAAGATGAAATCGAGGCATCTCTGATGCCTCGAGTTAACAATCGTTGAGACTCTTCATGTTGTTACGGTGTTTTGCACTCCTCTCATCAGATGGAAAATCGAGTGTCTTTGCTTTAATAAAAGTGCTATCTAGCGTACAAAATGTATTGCCGTTTTCTTTTCTTAAAGGGAGAGATGAGGTTTCATTAAAAAAATTCTAAGATAAATAAAGATTTTTAGAAAATTTTGGGATATTTAGGGATTTTGGAATTGATTTTTAGGGAAAAAACTGGGAATTTCTGGACAGATTTTAAGAGCATTTTACGGTAGGTAGAACAGATCACGTCTCCTTGCACAGTCCGAATGAGATTTCAATTCACAGTAGCCTTAGGTAAGAAAAGTTGAGAATGTCCTAAGTACGTATGAGAAAGAACTTCTAGCATGGCAGGAACAAAACCACCGGAAAAGTATGTCACGGCACACCTGCTTCCCAAACTATGGAAAGTTCACGAATATCCTTGGAAGAAAAGAGCGTCATAGAATTTGAAGTTAACTGAATAGAGTGTAATGTGAAGTGCTAGATTTCAATCCCATATGAACCATGTGAGCGTTAGCCCTACTGATGGAAATGGGCCCACACGAGGACAGAGAAAAACTCTGACCAGGGTGGGAATTGAACGCACGACCTTCGGGTTAGATCTCCGCCGCTCTACCGACTGAGCTACAAGGTTAGACGGGAGCAGGCCGCAGGAACTGAAGATGTTAAAGTCACGGCAATGAACATGCGCAAGTACAAGGAAAGGTTACGTTTATACAAACGTTGGCCGTGTAGCACTTATATTCTAAACAGAGTTAACTGAATAGAGTGTAACCTTCTAACCCGAAGGTCGTGGGTTCAATTCCCACCCTGGTCAGAGTTTTTCTCTGTCCTTGTGTGCGCCCATTTCCATCAGTAGGGCTAACGCTCACATCGTTCATATGGGATTGAAATCTAGCACTTCACATTACACTCTATTCAGTTAACTCTGCTTAAAATATAAGTGCTACACGGCCAACGTTTGCATAAACGTAACCTTTCCTTGTACTTATAGAATTCGAAGGTCTTCTAAAACAGTAAGCTCTTTAAAGTAGATTAAATGGGTTCCGCTTTATATCTGTGACAACTTTACGTACGCAAGGTATGTTTGAAATCTATAACCGAGACCAGTATCTGTATCTGTCCTCGCGCAGTGCATTAGAGTGTGCAATGAAATCCGCCAATGAAACTGGGATTTAAGAGCAAGTGAAAAACACGGTACAAACACACTGACGACTCAGTCAAATTCCGTTAAAGTATCGCGAGGCGAAAATACAATCGGACTTTTATTGAAGAGAGTTTACGGGCGAAGAAAGAGTCAAAAGAAATTCATGACTTTTATCGTATGAATGGGAGGGATGGTAAAGTAAATGGGGTGCGAAAAGTCTGCAAGCCGAGGCCTCGATCGGTATCTTAAGGTTTGTACTGCAGAAGGGCAAAAACCTCTGTCACACTACAAGATAAAGACAGTACCCCATTGCTGCAGTGGTTAAATTCATTTACAAAAGAGAATACAGAAAAAAGGGTGGCTAAATTCAAAGCATCAAGTACGATAAAGCCACCAGAAAGTTCACCTGAAGTCAACTCAGAAGTGTGGTGGTTGTTGTTCATCGGGTGACCCAAGACGCCGTGTTTAGAGTGCATAGTAAAAAGTACCCAAGAGAAAACGTCGACCCCTCGTTGTGTCAGCGTACACAAGACAAAAGTATGCAGAGGGCTTCTCAATACTAAAAGTAAACTTTGCCAAAGTGGCAGAAAAGGTTTGAAGAAAGGATACATGACAATCCAATCATTGAGTATTATCAACGGCTGCACTAATGCGACTTTCGTTACATTTCCTTAGCAGTCATGTTCCATTACATTTCTATTCTTTTAAAACAAGCGGAATATTGTAATGAATGTTAGTAATGTCAGTTCTGATCGATATACTTCCTTACATCAAAATTACAGTCGAGCTAAATTGTGGTTTTAGCGAATTTAAACCCACACACAGCGGATATGACTTAACAACAGCGATTACACAAGTAACAGCAACAGCTAATCTCTGTGTTACCGGTAAAATTCGTTCTCAGGTTGAATCGAAAACCTAAGTACTCAGCTAGGGGTAATTATATTTCAGGAAATCACGAAGAGTGCTACATTTCATACACCGCATACAAGAAGTACTTTTATTAAATAAACTTCGTCAAGGAAATAAAATAAAGTACAATGTAAATTTATAAGTATTTTACAGAAAGACAAAAAGAGTAAAATATTGACAAACATATTACAAAGTTCAGGACCTCGGGATTGCTGTGTCAATTTTCGTTCCAACGCTTTAAAGAAGAAGCACTTTAATTTCGTTTTACTCTTAGACCCAAAGAGTTCAATTTTGGACAAGAGTAGTGAGTTGATTGATGTCAAAATTAAGAACCCTTGCATCGACAAGAAATGATAGAGCCTTGGCTATCTCTGACGCTTTCACACCTTCCAGTTCCGCCAAGAGCCTGTTCAAAGCAATCAGAATGGCCTCTTTTGCACTTAACAACAATCCGTTGAGTCTTTAGATCCAAGTATGTCTTGTCTGTGCAGCTAGAATGTGGATTACGCTTAACCCGCGAAAAACCAGACAAAGGGATGACGAGGGGAGAAGAGAGTCTTGAGATTTCATCATCAGTGTCTTGAGGATGGCCAGATGATTCGCACAGTAAGGTAACCATAAAAAAGACAAGAATTACGATTTTCTGCAAAGAAAGAAGACATTTATTGCAAAAAATTTAATTCCCTAATTATTCTTCAATCCAAATGTGGAACAAGCATGACTTCTTTTGCCGGGTCTTTCAAAAGCAACAAGGACCAAACAAAACATGTCGCTTGATGTGTAACTCCAAATTGCTAAATTCCATCTCCGAGTTGTTCAATAGAATCAGTTAACCTTTGCACGTTTGCATATAATTAATCAAGAATACGAACTTTCACAAAATTCTGAAGCTCTCTTTAATTTAAAAACTGTCTTTGAGATTATTCACACACAGTAAGGTAACGATATAAAAGACAAGAATAACGATTTCCTGCATTTTCCATCCCTTTCCTTACCCATCACACTCAAACACATTAATAAGCTTAATCAAAGAAATTGAATTTCCCTTTTTTCGCGAAGAAGTTTAGTTGAAAATTAATGCGGGAAAACAGCATTGATTCAGGTTAAAAGAACAGTGCAAAAAGCAGGAGAGTTTCTAAAAAGTCTCACCACAAAAAGAGGGATATATCTACCTACCTTAAGCATATTTTGTGTAGGTTTTGGTAAATTCACGGACACCTCTATTGTTTCACACTTGAGCAAAGTAACTTGAAACCAGTTTATTGTCAGGGCAGATCAGACCATGCTTCTTATATACCACTTATCGTGCGGGTGATTTTTTAGATCAGGATTATAATCATATTTCAACGAGGCTTATTAATAACTACATAACTAATGTTATCTCCATGAGGGAAGGGAAGAATAGTAGATGGGGATTATGCAGTTACTCCAAGCATGCTGCAAGAGAAGCTAAAAACGCAAGCGGAGAGTTCCCCGGTTTTTGTTTAACTGTTCCCTTTTTAGTTAAACACCTGCGAGCTATTTTTGGACGTACTTTAGGGTTTTCACAAACTGAGTACTACTGTCCCTGAATTCACTGGTTTTTATAAAGCGCAATTATATAAGCTCAAAAAATACTTTAAAACTACGGGAAACACACAAACATACTAGAATAATAATTAAGTTCATGCTAATACGTAGGGAACACAGAAATACACTTGCGGCATCCCTTTGGAGCCCTACTCTTTTCCTCCCAACACTTAAAGCCCTCTACTACAGGGTTTCTGGAGCGTGATTTCTACCGGCTTTTCTTTCCATTTTATTGATATATGATAATGACGCTTATAACAGATTTACTCTATTTATTATACGAGAATTATTATTTTAACGGATGTGATGACGATGATAGATGGGTTTTGGAGCAGGTTTTGGAGCAGTCCAACTGAGAAAATATCAAAAACAAGTCGATTTCTGTTTGCATGCCATAGCATCATACATGTGCATTAAAAAAAGAGAAGAGCATTTTCACAGTGAAAATAAATTACGAACTTCTGACATCCTTCTTTTTCCTACAATAAAGCGAAACTTATTATAAAAGACCTCACAGTGGAGCTGAAACTCTTGTGACGTGGGATAATTCAAATAAAAATCTTTTTTTCGGGGCAAAAGAATTATTTGATAAGTCAATAGAGGGAGGGAGGCTTTGAGGAAGTCTATTTCTTATAAGCCCAATGGGTTTCTTACTGTTGAGTAAGACGAAGACAAACCTTTTTTATAAAAGCACGTATGGGATTCATCACAAGATTTTGAGATTTCATTTGTACTTGTTTAAAGTATTCATTCTTTATTATTGTGAAGATTGTGGACTCTTTAGGAATAAGTGCTGTGTAAATGTTACGGGTTAAATTTAAATTCAGGTTAAATGATTTCCACCTAGGTCATAATTATTCTAACCTAGGCTGAAAGTGAATGCAATAATTAAGCATCAACAAAAATTCATCAGTTATTAGCGAGTACGTATGTATTGGTAAGTTAAACTGTGCTGGAAGTAAAGAAGAATGTGGTAAGCGAAAGTTTTTCATGAGTTAGTCTATAAAATGCCAATGGTTTTTATGAAGTCTAATAACTGATTTTAAATGGTTAACATAAACCAATTCTGCTTTTCTATCATCATAACAATGATAATGATAATAATAATAGTGAGTACCATCGAGATGAGCTGTCCGTGGGTCGAGAATCGTCCCAAGAAAGATGAAGAGAAAACACTCAAGTGTGCTTCGGTGGGAGCCGAAAGCACAGTACAAGGGTTATAGGATCAACCAATACAATGTGATCATAGATGCGCTGGGAGGCTGGAGTGTGGACATGGAAAGATTTTAGGTGCAGAGAAATCTTAAGGCTAATGCAGAGATCGGTCATTTCAAGTACGCTCCACATCGCTCGGACATTCAAGGTTGCTGCCTAGTTGACTTTAAGACGGTAGTCATCAGCTGCCAGTCTTTCTATCAAATGTTAGGGTGTCGTTTTTAAATTAGTTTTTTTACAGGCATACGAGCCGGTTTCAATTAATGTTATTAGATTTTTACTATTTTACACTTAGTATATTATAGAACGTTATAACCCCTGAAGGAGCATAGGTTACGTTAATACGCTCTATGTTCTTTAGTAAGCTCAGCATCTAGAAGTACAATACTGCATAATAATAATAATAATAATAATAATAAATAAAATGATTCTATTGGCTACAAAGATTACAGCAGTGGCTGTTGTTGGTAAAAATATCTGCAAGATTCAATTTTCTTATAATTATATACATAGATATATATATATATATATATATAAACGGGTAAACTGGGGGAGTCTCTCTCTCTCTGATTCACAGCAAGTTTTGACCATAATCGAGAAAGTTTACTTTAAGAGCTCTCTAAGCGTTTCTCGTGGAATGATTACGTTATTGGCACTCAATCTGGTATCATTTTTGCGAGTGATTCCAGGATCGAGAAATGTTCTGAAGATTTGAATGAAGTTTGTGCTACTTTGGAGATGTGTTCATCTGTTCATTTTAGGACGCTAGCTTCCCTTGCTGGACAGATGATTTAGGTCCAGTTTTGGTAATATTGCTCGAATTATGTCTCGTTATTTGCATTATGCAAACAATTCCCGCGTTTACTGGAAAGCTCACGTTTTCCTCAGCAGTCAAGCTCGAAAGGAAATTATTTTGGAGGGATAATTTATGGGATCTCAATGGGGTGTTGTGCTGGCCTTCCCCTTTTCTTCCAATCCTTCCTTCCTTAGTTTTTTTTAGATGCGTCAGCAACCGGCTGTGCCACTTTTATTCAAGGTACCACCCCAATTTTTCATAGAAATTGGACTTCGCTCCAGTCCTCCTCTTGGAGAGAGTTGGCGACAGTTAAGTTCGCGATTGAAGTTTTTGTAAAACAGTTAACAGCTAGTAGATTTCGTTGGAACAAAGTCGGAATGTCGCGACAATCGCTCAAGTTGGTAGCATGATTCGGGAGCTACAAGACCTCGCATTACACATTTTCGAATTTTCTGTTAGTCATCAACTTCATCTTCCCGCGGGATCAGAACTCTAAGGCTGACATGCTCAGTAAGGTTAACGATTTTGATGATTTTTAGTTCATGATCAGGTATTTTTTCAACTAGAAGGTATTTGGGGCCCTCATACCATCTGCAGATTTTCGTGTTATTAAAACACCAAACTACCTAGGTTTAACTCTAGGTTTCTGCAGCAAGGGTCTGAGACGGTAGATTGGTGGTCGGAAAACAATTGGTGAGTGCCTCCTAAAACGCTTATCGCAAGAGTGTTGACTCATGATCACATGCGCGATTGTAGCGCGGTCGAAAATTGTTCCTATATAGTAATCGGCGTACTACTGGACCCCGTTATGCGACGATGGTTTCATCTTAATTTTTTTGCGAAAGATTGGCTCTTGCTTCCAGACAGGCCGGATACGTTTGTGATGGGGAGATCGAGAAATAGGTTTTTTGGAACCAAAGCGTTCAAGTCAAAAGTGTTTGGCTCTTCCGTCCTTTTCGCCAAATTTACGCGTAATTGCCACGCTGGCTTTGGTGCTGTCAAGTCAGGTGTCTGTGCCGATTGCATCACCAGGCGGGTTTAGGTAGGAATCTTCGCTTTTTGATTCATCGTATTATGCTCTTCCTTGGCCTTGGTGGAAGTTGCTGGACAAGACTTGGCGTCTCAGTGTATCTTATTCAGTGTTTTCTTTTTTTTTTTTTTTTTTGCTTTCTGATTAATTCTTTTACTTGGGCTTCCTCAGTGCAACTTAAATTGGACTCATGTCTAGACAGTTACTTCCCAGAGATCTCCCTGAATTCGTTGGTGAGGCCTTACCAGTGTTCCGAGGCGGACGTTGTGAGATTATTTCTCGTTTCCTAGTTGGAATTCGATTAAAATTTCTTCGAGGGCGTTTTCTGATCTGCTTTGGTGAAAGTTCCTTTCAGCGGGTTCCCACCTTAACATAAATGTTCCAGTGTAATTTCCATAAGGTGAAAGCTATTTCTAAACAATGTGAAATCTCATACTAGTTGCATTCTTCTTTGTTTTGGGGCTAGCTTTCTTCCCTTTTGTATTTTTTTGTTGGGTGTCTTTTCTTTTATTTCATTGTCTTTCAGATTTTTTTCCTCCACGGCATTTGGTCTTTTCTTGCTGATTTGCACGATCCTTTTCTCAAGGAATTAGCATCTAAATTAGAGACCACAGTGATTACCTCTAGAGCCCCTGGAAGAATCGATGCATACAGGAGAGCTTTCCTTAGGTGGAACACGTTTGCCACTTTTAGCGCTGAGATTCAAGCATTTCCTTCTAAACCGAAGTTCCTTACTCTATATCTACAGTATTTGCTAGACACTACGCATTGTCCGAACTCAGTAGACATCGCTGTTTGTGCCGTATCGTGGGCCCATTCTCTAGCAGGGTTACCCACAGATAGTCCAATCGTTTAGACCGTTAAGGATGCTGCCAAGAGGTTGAATGGGCATAGGAAACACTCTGTTTCTCCAGATATGATAATAGAGCTTTTAACTCGTTCGAATTTGCTCAATCTTCTGGAGCTAAGAAATGCCTGTATTTTTGTTATAGCCTATTCCGGGTTCTTTAGAATGGATGAGGTTCTGCACGTAGGGTATGGCGATATTCACTTCCGATAAATGTAGTGATAAATGTCAAGAAGAGCAAAACCGATCAACTAAGAAGGGGTAACGAGGTACTGATTTCCCAGGGCCTTTCTTACCTACCCCTTTGCGATTCTAAGGTTCTATTTATCTTAAATTGAACATTTTAACTTTGAGTTAGACCATTCCGTTTTTAGACCGTGAAAGTCTGGGCATAAACCGGTTTCGGCCAATAGACCTATTCGTTACTCTAGTATTAGGTCTTGTAACCAACAGATGACTGACACTACTCCCCTAATAAACTATTTCATTTTTTATTCCTCGTGTTAGTGGAGTCAGAATCTTTCTTTTTTCTGCAATAAAGCGAAACTTAAGACCTCACAGTGAAGCTGAAACTTTTGTGACGTTGAACAAATCAAATAAAAATCTTTTGTCGGGGCAAAAGAGTTATTTGAAGAGTCTAGCTATAGAGGGATCGGATCTTATCATTCTCGAGGAGTCTCTCTTATAAGCCCAGTGGGTTCCTTATTGTTGAGTAAGACGAAGACAAACCTTTTTATAAACACGCACGTATGGGATCCATCACAAGATACTGTTCCGTTGTTATGTTTAAGTGTGAGGGTTGTTTTCCATCTGGTCATACTTACTTTGATGAAGTCTTTCGTTTTTGGTGATATCCTGTAGATTTCAAGACATTTTAATATCCAGCTGTGGGAAACAGAGTCAAAAGCTTTCTTGTAGTCCACGCAAGCTGTACCGAGGGTTTTCTTTCCCGTCTTCATATCTCCCAATATACCTTTGTTTATGACGAGTTGGTCCTTACAGCCGTAGTTCCCTTTTCTGCGACCTGTAATTAACAAGATGGCTAAAACATCTAGCTCAAAAGATTGATGTTAAGATCTCGTACATTGTAGGAAGGCAAGTGATAAGCCTGTAATTTTTGGGGTTGGCCTTGTCCTCGGTTTTTGGAAGGAGATAAGTGATGCCAGTTTGGGCATTTCTCTGGGTTTTCGATGCAGATGTTGTAGGCATTAGTCAGATCCTTGTGTATTCCGCCAATCCCGGGTGGCTTTCCGTTTGCTGGGATTTTTTATTGCAGAACTTGTTTCAGCAATGGATATTTCCATCCATTCCTGAGTGGGCGTTTGTTGGTTTTCATTCTCTATTTGTTTTATCCACTCTGTTCTTTCATTGTGACGCCTTACTTTCTCTCAGATATTAGCCCAAAAATTCTCAAGAGCCTCTTTCGCAGGTGGCTCGGAGATTTCGATGGTCTTTTTCCCAAGCTCACGATAGAATCGTTTGGTGTTTTCTTTGAACATTTTTTTCTGCTGGTAAAACTTTCGTATTTTTTCAAAGCGCCTTATTCTCTGGGATTTAGCTTGTAGCTGTTGTTTCAGTTTTTCCGTGACAAGCACAATGTCGTCGTTGGATTTCTCATGAGAGCTCTTCTTTTCTTCCCCTTAACTCTTCTTTCTTGGAGGATTTCAGTTAGAATTGAGATCTCTCCACGAATTTTATGGATGTCTTTCTCGATTCGTCTTTTCCACAAAGGCACTTTTGGTTTCTTTTGTGTTTTTGGTCTTACTTTGATGCCTAGGGTGTCACAGACTACTGAGGAAAAAGAGTAAAATAGTTCAGTAAGAGACAGTGTCTGCCCCTTTTTGGCCTTTATTAGGTCGATGGCCTTATTTACTATTTCTAAGACTTCCTTTGCCTGTCTTGTATGCTTAATGTTTGGTATAGGTGGTCGTTCAGTTATTCTTGTCTTTTTCACAATCTCCCACTTCCTCAAAATTTCTTCCATCATTGCAGTTTCATCTCCATCATTGGTGTGTTGAGGGGTCTCCGGCACATTGGAATCATTCAGTTGTTCTTTATCTTTGTGGACACCTACCTCGTCACTGGCCAGAGGGATTTGCCCTCATGACGGCTATTGTTCTCGGAACAGTCTTTCTTGTTAGTCTTTGATGGCTTGAATTTCCATGTCTGTCAGTCTTTTCTTGTTCATCATCTGAGTAATGTCCCGTCTGGTGTTTGCCAGTTTATTAGCATCCATGTTTTGTCTTTTGGTTAGATTTTGAGTTCGCCAGACATTGTATGCATCTGTTGTAAATTATGCATTGGGCTTACCAACCTGAGCTTTAAAATATGCTTCCTTCACTTCCATATACTCCTCCCTGGTCCATTTACTTCTTGTTTCTCTTGGGCGGTTTACAGTAGGTGCATTTTGAGGGCCTCTTTGATGAATATCCTCATCGTGGTAATCCTCATCTGCTTGTTGGGAGGACTTTGTTCCAGTAGCATATTTTTCGACCCCAGCCTGCAGCCGATGCGGTATGAGAACTTGTCAATATTACTTGTCATGTTTTTAACAATTTAATGTGTTGGTTTTTTGTTCAGAGTGGCCTTCTCCTAGTTGGGCAGGCTACCAAGCCTAACGGGCCCTAACTGCCCGTTTGTTGTTTCCCTTTTATTATTAAAATAATAATAAGAATTATTATTATTATTATTATTATTATTAATATTATTACTATTATTTTATTGACTTGACTTAAGACTTTAGGTTCCCTGTGGAACATAGGGCCGCAACAACACTCCTCCAACTCACTCGGTTCTGGGATGTCCTCCTCAGCTGTGCCCATGTCGTACCAATGGCATTCACCTCTGCATCAGTGCTCCTGCGCCAGGTCTGTTTCGGTCTTCCTACTTTACGCTTTCCTTGTGGATTCCAGTCGAGGGCTTGCTTGGTGACGTTTGAGGGGGACTTCCTGAGTGTGTGGCCGATCCACCCCCACTTCAATGGGGCTTTGACCAGTCTTGTCCCAGAGGTCGGCGTTGGAAATGACGTCTGGCCATCTGATGCTGAATTTATTATTATTATTATTATTATTATTATTATTATTATTATTATTATTATTATTAATGATGAATCAGTAGCTTACCCGCTTAACGATGAAAAAGCTGCTGTCCTAGAATTTACTGAATTCACAGACCTTGAAGATGTTCATTTAGTACATTAACAAGTGATCTGAAACTGTGACCTTTCGACCTTTATTATCATTGTTATGTGAAGATTATAGCTATGTTTCAAATTCAAACAATATAGCCTAAATTGAGGGACCACCAAGAATTTTGTTGGTCCCTTTCACAACTTCGTTTTTACCATGTATTTTACTCGATTTCACTCTCGACAAGTCCTGATAGCACCATTCGGATTATTGTCTCACTGTCCATTAAAATTGTCTTCTGCATCTCCGCAAAAACCTGTTTGCTCAAATCGTTTGTTTCAAAAATATTTTCAAGTTCCTTTATTGTCTCTTTTATACCTCTACCGAGTGCACTGATCACAAGAGGCAAAACTCTGAATTTGAAACCTGGTCTTCGCTCTCTAAGTTCAAATGCAAGCTGTCTGTAATTTGTTTTGTTTTTTTTTCAATTCTCTTCTTTTCGGTGTTATTTTCTTGTGGGAACGCCATATCACATATCCAGATACTCTTCTTTTCTTTAAAAGAGAGTAACTTTTCCCTATATGCACAGATTCTTAGCCAGCTTGTCCCTTGGATATTTGTTCTTCACTTAGTCCACCATTCAAGATGGCTTCCCATTCACATCAGATATCTCGTCAACCTGAAGGAGACTTTTTTTTCTCTGAGAGGCACCTATCAGCGTGCGCCGCGTTCCAACAAGGAAAGTTCGTTGTGCAGAAATCTCGGCACATGTTCTCGAAAATATCTCTAAACCACAACCACTAACAGGAGAATGAGATGATTGAAGGAGAAGGTGCAACAGCAGGAGTAATGGAAAGTCCTGCAGCCCTAAGACGGTGTATGATAGAAGGACCCGAAATAGCAAGAGCAGTGAGAGAATTCGAGAGTACATATGACGCACGTACGGAAACCTGATAACACCCGTCACCACGAGCAAGCCCCGTCTGTTTAGAAAGCCTTTGCTAAAGACGTTTAAACCCTGATCAGTGTAATTGAAGAAATGGGGAACCAACCCATTGTGTGAAGACTGTGCCGATCTTCTTGCATTGGACACTAAGCAAATCTTGCCTAATTGCGTTGTGGAAGCCGTTTCGACTACCAAAGCAAAGGGACAGTCACTGTATGACACATTTGAAGAGGAACGACTTAATAAGCGATCCAAGCTCATCACAGATACCATACAACGGTGCAATCTACCATTGTTTGTCACAACTGAGAAACGGCAATCAAGTCAGCCTGGTAATCAAGTGGCCAATCTCAAGAGTGACTGCCCACTATTTTCTAGACTGTATATTGCTTGCCAATCAAGAGAAGGAAATCTCGAGGAATTTTTCAAGCACGAAAACAGCTCAAGTCCTCCTGCACCATCGATTAATAGTAAGATGCGCACAGGACAGAAATCAGAACTGATCCCATGCGACGTTGGAGCGTCCTTCGGTTGATGCAGTCCTTCTAGATGGCGCCGGCAACTATTGTCAACATGCTTTCGCCTGGTAAGTGAAAGACCTTCAAGGAGTACACAGAAAGTGTCTTTCTCCCATACATCATCAACTATAGAGCAGAGAATGTAAAAAGAATCGATTTGGTTTGGGATCGTTACCTTACGAACGGCCTCAAGCAGGGCACTCGTGAAGCCAGAGGCACAGGAACGCGCAGACGTGTGGGTGACAATGCAGCGATTCCTTTAAACTGGAAGTCGTTTTTGAGGCTAAATGACAACAAGGAGGAAATATTCAGTATCTGGCAGTGAGCACTCAGTCTCTGAGTATACCCGATGTACAGGTAATCAGCATGGCTGAAGTGGATGTAATCAGGTATAACACAATAGACAAGGCGAGTCTCGCACCTTGTAATCACGAAGAAGCCGACACCTTTATCTTCATCCACGCACAGAATGCGTCTCTGAGTGGTATGAAGAAAATCCTCATACGAATGGTCGATACAGATGTATTCATCTTGGCTATAACATTTGAACATAGGTTGGAGTTAGAGAAGCTGTGGGTTGCCTTTGGGGTTGGCAAGAACCTGCGGTACTTGCCGATCCACAAGATCGCGAGTTCCCTTACCACACTACAATGTGAAGGGCTGCCGTTCTTCCATGCCCTAACTGGATGCGACACTGTGTCATTTTTCTCCGGAAGGGGTAAGAAGAGCGCATTTCAAGCATGAAAGTGCTATTCTGAAGCAACCGACGTTTTTCCTCTCTGTCATTTCCTCAGGCAATGGTGTCTGGTGAGCAATTCAAAGTGATGGAACGATTTGTTGTCATAATGTATAATCGAACAACCCCACATCAGGATGTCAACAAGGCGCGGCAGTCAATGTTTTTCCAAGGGACCAGGAGTATCGAGAATATCCTGCCAACCCAAGCAGTCCTGAAACAACAAGTAAAGACGGCTGCATTTCAAGCAGGTCATGTTTTGGGGGCGCACGTTAGACCCCATGCAGGAACTACGAAGTGCAGAAGAGTGGGGGTGGCACCTTACTTCAGATGGGTGGAGACCGACCTGGACTACCCTACCTGAAGCCTCAAAAGCATGTAACGAGCTTATCCGATGTGGCTGCAAGAGTGCATGTAGGGGACTCTGCAAATGCGCTAAGGCAAATCCTCCCTGTACCGCGCTGTGTGCCTACAATGGGAACTGCTACCAAAGATTGAAAAACCTTTTTGTACATGTGTAGGTTAACAACGTCGAAACGGTCTTAATTTCACACAACCTTTAGTGCATGTATTCCGTACAAATGATACCCCGAGAATGTCTCAGGGAAAAAAAGGTTTAAACTCCTCTTTTATTTCATGTTGTAATTTTACGAATTGGGTTGCCTGTGGTTCCCTATAGGAGACATATGGAAAGTTTTCATCGGTCCGTAACTGGTGAACAGATTAGGATCCAAAGTGGATCTCAATTTCATATCATTACAAACTATCAGGAAATTAGATACGTGAAATTTGGTACTTGTATCAGTAATTTGAACTTCCGGACTAGAAAACAAGTAAGCGGCACAAAGGATGCGCGAAAGTGTTTACAGAATGGCAGATCTAAATAACCTTCGTTAAAATCCTCGTCACAAACAGCAAAATGGTCAGTTAGCACCGTTTAAATCAGCAATGTATACGTAAATACAAAGGCTGCTTGTTAAAACATTTTCACAGTTCGATCAA
The DNA here is from genome assembly GCF_036669925.1 of Montipora capricornis. Taxonomy (NCBI): domain Eukaryota; kingdom Metazoa; phylum Cnidaria; class Anthozoa; order Scleractinia; family Acroporidae; genus Montipora; species Montipora capricornis. Next base: position 36,949,973 of record NC_090884.1, read on the forward strand.
AGTTTCAGAGGTTTAATTTCAAATGGAAATTGAAAGTGCAGTTGGTAAAGGATCAACATCATTGAGGTGAGCGTTGGTTTGTCGTAAAATGACCCGTCTTGTTTCCTTGCAGCCATGTAGAACTTTCTTAAACATTTTCTTAATTCCTCGATTTCAGTAACAAATTCATTTTTTGCCTACAAAATACCGTAGAGTTCCGATAGTAGCGACTCTCGTTACTTTCGGAATTAGGAGGCAACAGGAACATCATTAAGTACATTGTTTAACCTTTTGTTATGTCCGTTCTATTGTACTTTTTAAGTTCTTATGTAATACCTTTAGGAATTCGGTATACCTAAGAGACAAGCAACATACACTGTAAACATATAAAAATGAATTTTTTAATCATCATTCACTGTAACCAGGAGCCATAATCGGGGATGGAGACTGTAAGTATTGGGATCCGCGCGGAACCATGATATGGGACAATTTTTCTATTTTTAGAACAAATTGCGCCATCCTGACGTCATATATCTGCGCGGACTCACGCACAATTCGTGGGTTCTCGCGTGGATGTTGTCCTCTTGCGTAATCAAATGGCGTGATAATAAAATGGCGGGCGAAAGTTGCGATTTTGTACAGTGATGCCAGGGGATAACAGCTGTGAATAAATTGATATGGAAGTCGATAGCTCTGTTAAAAGAGCAAATGATTTAAATTTGGAAGAAGTCAGCTCAGCCACACAACAAAAGAGAGTGAAAACGGTGTTTAAGACACTCTGGGATGACACGAACAGTGAGAAACCCTTTCAGGTACGTGGTACGCAAGTCGATTAATTAAATTTGTTGCTTTTAGTTTAATTCACGGCATCGGTTTTCACGCTCTTTCCCGGGCTTTCTGGACTAAAATAAATAAATTAACACCCAATATACTTCAATTATGTGCAGGTTGGTAAGCTTAACCTTCGTGAACACATTCTTGCCAAGAGCAACGAATTAAGATCTCTTGAAGCCATCGCGTCAGATCTCCAGGATCCCAGAGTAGAGGCTCGTGTCGAGGTTGTGGAAAGAAGTGGAAAGCCATCCCTGGTTGTCGTCAAGAAACGGAAAGCCTCTCTCTCTGACGACGTGCCTTTTGACGACGTGAGACTCGTTGTTGATGCAAATGGTGAATATCGTTTGTTTGTGTACCACTTTGAGCTCGTAAGAAGGGGCACAATTAATATTAATCAGCCGGGACAACTGAGAAATGCAATAAACGAAGTCGTCGAGAATCGTCCTTGTCCTGGAGTGGACACTAGGATAACTGGCCAGCAGGATTATCTGTCCTCAGAAGTAGAAGAACAGACCCTTCCTTGGCACAGAGTTTTGTCAAGAAATTGCGCGCGATTGATAAAAAATGCCCAATGTGAGAGTGGAAGAAAGTGTCGATGTTGCTACAAAACAGAACAAAAACTGTCAGAACGCTTAAACCAAAAGAAGTCTCTGACTGAAGAAGACGTAAGGAGCAGACAATCTGTGTCATCCAAAGTTCGCTTCTCTTGCCTCAGTCCAAAGAGCCAAAGTAAGCGATTGAAAAATATGCGGCAATCAAGGAAAAACATGACAAAGCAGGTCAAACGGTACAGAAAGAAGTTCTCTGTTTTAATGTCTGATACACATAGCTCTGACTTGGACAAATTGATGGAGCGAGTTGAATCTACACCCATGGGAAGAAAGGAATTTGAAAAATGTGTGGCAGAAGCTGATAGTTTACGACCCGGTGCAGGGCAAGTCTTGCGTGAGATATGGGATTCGGACAAAGTGAATTTCCGAAAAGATCAGGCAAAAAACGGTAAGTTTTAGAAGGTGTGTAATTTGATCTACATGCTTCAGGATACTCCGAAATGCAAAATTGTAAATTGGTCAGAAGATGATAAGAAATTAAGTAAGAGGAATTATCAGTAATTTTGCGTGATAATCAGTAACCAAATAACTTAAGGGGCTGTGTGAAGGATACGGGAAGAGAAAAGTTCACACTTTGGCACAAATATATCTGATCATCCCTGGTGTGTTTTATAAACTTCACTGTTCCAGACCACCACCCTCGCCCCCCTCCTCTCTTCCCCTGCATAGGGCTTTGTATTTCTCACTTAGGGTGTTCGGGCGAATGTCAGAGGAAAAGAGGAGAAAATATAAATAATTTCTGTACTTTTTAAATGTGTTGTATCTTTCAAGAGGGTTAAATAGCTTGGGCCAGGCCACTGGTCCCCTTCAAGGGTTTAGTCACAATTTCTTACATACTTCCCTCTCCGTTTTATATGGAAGTCCTCTCAGGTGTTCAAGAACACTAATAATTTTATCAATAAGAAATGCTTTTAGTTACTCTACAGACATGTATGTACAATGCTTTTTCTTCTAGGCCCAATCCATCTCATGATCACAAGGGATTCTGTTACAAACTATTCTTGCATTAAATTTTGAAATCCTGTATTACCCAGATATTTAGATGTGTTGATTTAGTAATCAGGCAATTGCTTTGGTTTTGGTTATACCACAATTTGAGGTTAGCTGAGAAGTCTAATTGGTAAGTAAACTGGTTTGATTTTGGTTTTACGACACTCAGCTTAAAACTGTTCTATACACATTCTATTAAAGGATATGGACATCGATCTAATCGTTGGACTCAGGCGACTTGGCGAGTGGCTCTTGCTATTTATGCACGCTGCCCGGTCCTGTTTGATGACCTCAAGAAGCTGGACATTCTTCAAAATAACATTATTCTATCACTCAGACACATTTTTTGGTTAATTTTTCTGCAGCTCTAACAGTTACTGAGTTGGAGTACCAATGTACCTGATAAGCTGAGTACAGCTCTCAATAAAAAGATCAAAGACCTCTTCAAGCTGTCACTTTGGTTATTCTTTTGTTATATTACTTACTATTGTTTTTCAGTAAAAACGAGACTTGTCATATTATATAAGGCAAGCTGACGTTGCCCTAAGTATAAACTATCACAAAGAGACCACTTGAACTGGTCTGCTGCCTAGAAGAAAGCGTAATTAAGTTTGTAAGATCATATTATTAAGCATCCTTAATTAATTAAGTACGCTTATCGACACTGTAAGTTTTCAGCTTGTCCCTCAAGCTTTGGTCGGCTGAAACGACTTTGCCCTCCTGAATCAGTTTTTTCTCTTCTTGAGCACTATAGAATTCCTTAAATCTGGTATTACATATTCTCTTTACTAGCTCTTGCCATATGGAGCAAGCCCTAATCTCTTCAAATGGTGCTGTGCATGCCCTTTTTGATGCTGCCAAAAATAACTCTTGTAGCTCCTCGTCTAAAGCAACCGATTGTTTTGTCAGCTTCATAAGGTTTTTTGGATATCTCTTCAGATTTTTTTCAGTCAACATTTCTCTTATTCTTTTATCTAACGTTAACAAAACAACAGTAAACTTACTATTGAAGAAAGTCAACTTTCCCTCGTCCAACCTTTTTAGACCCAATGGCAAAGATGTTTTCTCCTCTGCAGAACAGACCATTTCAGACATAATTTTAACTTCGGCTGCATAATTTTCCTTTGTCGCTTCTGAAACTCTCCTGGCTCCTTTCCGCCCATTAACAATCTTTTCTCTTCCTTTCCGTAGTTTGTGCAGCGCCGCCCCAGATACTCTAGCAACGTCCACAAAGTCGGAATCGACAACAGTGTCCGCGCCTTCACTTGCATTTGTTTGGGTTTTCCGTTTGTCAGTGTCAATCTTAATTTGCATGACTGCGCTGTGAAAATTTTCGTAAAGTGCCCAGTAGATGGTGTTAAGAACAACGGCAGCATGAAAGTTGACTTCGTCTGTTTCGTTCTCCTGCAACTGAATGGTGGTGACAATTATCTTTTTCATGTTTCTCCAGACTTCTGATTCCTCCACCGTCAACAACAATTGGGAACAAATAACTGAAAACGAAGCCCTTTTGTCACTGTTTTTCACCTTAGCGCTGGATATTTCGGTGAAAGCTTTAATTATTTTGGAGTAAATATCCCGACAAAGCTTCACAAACATTACCCTGATCGTGTCGCTATTGAGTAGGGTGGACACCATTTGCTTGCGAACTGGAAATATTGACAATGATTTTTCATTTCTTAATTCATTTTCGCAATGTGTTTGTGCACTCAAAACGTAAGACTTAAGAGTCTCCTCCAGCCTTTTTACGTCGTCGTTAGAAAGGTATTTTCCAGAACTCTTTTTCCTTTTCTCTTTACTGGACTCATTCCCCTGTTTGTTTCTGGCTTTTGGTACCTTTTTCCTCCTTACATCTTTCTGTCCTCTGCTAGGCGATTCCTCCCCAGACATGTCCGACGAATCATTTCCACTCGATAGGTCGGAAAAGTCACTCCACTCGTCTTCTGAATCATCCTCACTTTCATGTTCACTGTCAAGGTCAAGGAAGTTGTCAAGGAGGGCTTGGCTTAAATTTGGAAGCGATACTGCTGAGAGAAATCCTATATCTGCCTCATTCACGAAGGTAATATCGCCCGCCATTTTCCCTGCGCGACATCCGCGAAAATCCTCGCAGCAATGTACGTGCGTGTCGCGCACGCGATGGCGCAATTTGTTCTAAAAATAGAATAATTGTCCCATATCATGGAGCCAACCCCAATAATAGAAATGGCGCGCGCTTACGGTCTCCATCCCCGATTATGGCTCCTGCTGTAACTGATGAAGGTCATACGACCGAAACGTTTTACACTACATTAAATCTTTTTATTCTTTTAAGTCATCAGAAGTTGTCCGTCCACTGGCCTCTTTTAACTTTTATACAATTTTTACATGCCGTGGTTTGGACTGCGTATCTCTCCGGGATCCTTCTGGTGGCCTGGCACCTTCGTTGGCTCAGGAAGCCCATTTAAACTGCGCCATTTTTCGTAACAGGATCCGAAACAGGATCCTGGTACGAAAAATGGCATTGTGAGCTAGAAAGCGCCTTTGTTCAAAGGCTTTGACTTGGGAATTTGTTACATCATTTTCTCTACATTATTATGTAATACCCTAGGGGTCTAATACCTTTTTCTTCTCACATCATTGCCTTTATTGTTCTTATTTGTTATTTTGATTGCATTGTAAAAATTATTTTAGCCTATTTAAGTCTTAGCCTTAGAGAGATTTTTATTCCAAGTATTTTTAACCCTGTACACTCTATACTGAGGAAGCCCGAAGGGCGAAAAGGGTTACTAAAGAGTTTTGGCCACGGAAGAAGTTCGCTGTTTACTCTTTCTACACAAACTATATATATATATATATTTATTTATTTATTTATTTATTATATGGAGGAGTGTGTTTTACTGGGCACTCAACCACTTGTAGATTCCATACGCCACTTCATCCGGGACCCGAGTGGCGTATTTTCCGTATGTCACCTTTGTGAGTGTCGTACCGTTCAATGACTCGACGAAGAAGTTAAAGAGTTTACAGAAAAACTTGAAAACCAGAACACGAAGAAGAAAACCTTGTACGAAATAAAAGTTTTTAAAGAAAATCTTGACGCCTGTGACGAGAAAAGGGAAATTGAAGATTTTACGCCCGTGGAACTGCAACAAATCATCAAAAAATTTGTTCTTGCTGTGCGAAAGGAAAATGGTGAAGAATACGAACCCTCGTCCCTCAGAGCGTTTATCCAAAGCATCGACTGGCATCTTCGCAAAAACAACTACGGATTCTCCGTGCTTAACGACAAGAAATTTCACGATGTGCAAGTTATTTTAAAGAAGAAACAAAAGCAGCTGAAATCCATCGGGAAAGGAAAGCGGCCTAATGCAGTAAACCCGCTGTCAGATGAAGACATTGACACTTTTTACAGCCGCAAGGTCCTATATATATACATATATAAACAGTTTTCAATTTCAATTTGAAGAAACGTTCCTGTTGTTAATACGAACTTATTTCGGTTTGCGGTAGTTCTTACATCGCTACATCAGTAAAATGATGTCAAGGACGAATGATGGCATAAAGCTTCCGCTTGTTGTAAAATAAAGTGCTTTATCTGGAACAATTTGGGACAATGCACGAACATATTATTGCACATTATAATTTTGACTTATTGATTGACAAATGAATGATATACGGTATACTATTTAAAAAAAATGATTTCACTATTTTCCGGGGAGGGAGGGTCGCTACTTTCGGGAGGTCGCTACTTTCGGGATTTACTAGCGGCCACAAAAAATTGTCGTTAATTTCGGGGGGTCGTCACTATCGGAACTTTACGGTAGAATTACTCCGAGTAAAACAAATTGATGGCGTGAAGATCGTTTAATTTTAAACAATAATTATCTGGAAAAACGAAGTCTAACACTAGTTGGCAAAACTATGAACTCTTCTCTTACCTTTAAAAGTTTACAGGCCAAATTTTGTGGTCCTCTTTGTATTCACAGCATCATCTTGTATTCTCAATATTTCCGATTCAGAAATAATGGGAAGTTTACGCTGGTCATTTTGTTTTGTTTGGATCAAGCATTATTTACTCCGTAGGGAGTGAATAATGCTCCATTACTCCGAGATAGCGAACCGATCAGATTGCTTGAAACAACAAGATCACCGGATCAGTATATACTAAAATGTTTTATTTCATACATACATGAGCTGCTTAAATTAAAACGAATTTCTTCAATAAAATAAAATAAATTACACTGTAACTAGCTTTATAAATATTTTACTGAAATACAAAAACAAATACAATTTTTGTTCCAAAGAAGAAGCATTTTAATTTCGTCTTACTCTTAAGTCCAAAGAGTAGTAAAATAAGATTTCAAAGTTAAGAACACTTGCATCGACAAAAAATGACTAAGCCTTGGCTATCTCTAACACTTTCACACCTTCCAGTTCCGCCAAGAGCCGGAAGAAAGCAGTCAGCATGGCCTCTCTTGCACTTAACAACAATCCGTTGAGTCTTTGGATCTAAGTATTTCTTGTCGGTACAGCTAGAACAATGTGAATTACGCTTAACCCGCGAAGAACCAGACAATGAGGCGAGGAGTGGAAAAGATAGACTTGACTCGGGGATTTCATCATAAGTATCTTGAGGATGGCCAGATGATTCGCACAGTAAGGTAACCATAAAAAAGACAAGAATTACGATGGCCTGCAAAGAAAGAAAACATTTCTTGGAAAAAATTGAATCCCTAATTATTGTTAAATCCAAATGTCGAACAAGCATGAATTATATTGCAGGGTCTTTCAAAAGCAACAAGTACCAAACAAAAAAAGTCACTTGATACATTTGTAACATTTGTATTTGTTGGTCAATAGAGCCAATTAACCCTTGCATGTTTGCATAAATCAATATAATCAATCAAGACTACGACCTTTAACAAAACTCTGAAGAGCTCTTTAAATCTAAAAACTGTCTTGAGATGATTGACACAGTAAGGTAACAATAAAAATGGCAAGAATATTACGATTTCCTGCATTTAGCATCCCTTTTCTTACCCATCACACACAGACACTTAAATATGCTTGATCAAAGAAACTGAATGCCACTCCACTCGCGAACTTTGAAATGATTCATCACACCAAAATTAGGATACATCTTCCTACCTTAATCATATTTTGGGTAGGTTTTGGTCAATTCACACCTCTATTCGTTCACCCTTCAGTAAAGTAAAAACTGGTTAATTGTCAGGGCAGATCAGACCATGCCTCTTATATATCACTTATCGAAATGTGCAGGTCATTTTTTAGATTATTGTTATAATCATATTTTAACGAGGTTTATTAATAACCATATAAACAATGTAATCTCTATAAGAGAAGAATGTAAGAACACATTAGTAGACGGGGATTTATGCAGATGCTTCAAGCATTCTGCAAGAGAAGCTCGAAGAAGTTTAAAACAAAAAACAGCAAACGGAGAGTTCCCCGGTTTTTGGTTACTGTTCTTTTTTTAGTTAAGCACCTGGGAGCTATTTTTGGGAGTACTTAATAATGGTTTACACAAACCTAGTACTACTGTCCCTTTTGTTACCTACCTGCCCAAGAAAATCCCAGCCGGTTTCCCATATGAGGGAAAATTAAAGCTGAATTCACTGGCTTTTATAAAGGGCAATTTCAAAATTAAAACAACGGGAAACACACAAACATCCGAGAATAATAATTAAATTCACACTAACACGTAGGGAACACAAGAATACACTTGCGACCCCCCTCGAGATCCCTACTCATTTCCTACATGATTATGATGATGATGATGATGATGATGAAGATGATGATGATTATTATTGTTGTTTTAATGGATGTGATGACGATGATAGACTTTTAATTAAAGAGTGGTTTTGCTTAGTTCAACTGGGCAATCTTTCAGAAATATCGACATTTGTTTCCTGATGGCATACTATAGCTTCATCTCTTCTTTTCATTTATGTGCACTTCTAGCATCTTTTATTTTTTCTGCAATAAAGCGAAACTTAAGGCCTTACACTGAAGCTGAATCTTTTGTGACGTGGAACAAATCAAATAGACTAAGACTTGGCAGAAAACTGTGCCTTTCATTGATAAATGATATTGACAATTATTACAGATTGACTCTATTTATCACACGATTAGTATTTTTTTAACTGATGTGATGACGATGAAAGACACGAAGACTTTTAAAGAGAGGTTTTGCCCAGTCCAACTGAGCAATTTTTCAGAAATATGGAAATTTGTTTCCTGCTGGCATACTATAGCATCATCTCTTTTCTTTTCATGCATGTGCACTCAAAAAAGGAAGAACATTTTTTCGGAGAAAATTAATGGCGAACTTCTGACATCTTCCTTTTTTCTGCAACAAAGCGAAAGTTAAGACCTCACACTGAAGCTGAAACTTTTGTGACATGAACAAATCGATTAGATTACGACTTGGCAGAAAACTGTGCTATAAAAAAATTATTTGATAAGCCTATAGAGGGAGGGAGCCTGTCTCTTATAAGCCCAGTGATTTCCTTTGGTTTTCCTTGCCATTAGCTTTTTTTAAAAAATATTTTAAGCTCTTTATGTTCTGTACTGAAGCTAAACAATAAACTTAAATTGAACACTACGTAGATAGAACTTGGGCTGTGCTATAATTAACAGTATTCAAAGTTCGACAATTATCCATCGATATTTAATAGTGAATCTTTTAGAACAAGTGCGACCTATGGATATAAAATACCCGGCGTTTACGCCCCATCGACGAGTAAAATCGTCTGGTCTAGGCACAGTAAAATCCAAGGGCGCGTTCGATTGACCCTATTCCGGAATAGGAATACGTGGAGTGATGATTAAAACGGTATGTTTGGCGCGTTTCGAAGCAGTAAGGATAATAAAAAAAAATGTTTTAAAAAAAACATTTTAGCAGATATTTGACAATTTTAATGTGAATCTCCGTAAAAACGAAGGATTTCCAACTTATATCCCATGTATTCCTATTCCGGAATAAGTTCAATCAAACGCACCCTAAATGTCCAATTCTCTGGACGGAATGAATTAAACTGGGCATAGTTTTTGAGGGGAAATAGATGTTAACCCATTTAATCCTAAAGTGGCCAGCCTCATCGACGAGTAAAATCGTCTGGTGTTAGACAGAGTAAGTCCGATTCTCAGGACGGAATGGGTTAAAAAAAACGAAAAATAAAACTATTTCATTGCAGTCTGTTAATTGCTTGTTAATTGCCTGTTAAGCATAAATATCGAGCGAGAACCAAAAAAGCAAGCAATTCCCTGGCCGGCTGAGCTTTGCTATTCTAAATCTCTCCAGACGCCATCATTTGGGACATTTTGCATATTTACTACACGAGATAAACTTGTAACGTGTATCAGTTACGTCAAAACAAATACGATGTGCAAGTATGGTATCAATTTACTTTGAGAATTAAAACAAAGGCGGAAGCTATAAAAGCAAAAGAATCTTTGTTGACGTCATTATTGACATTTTGTTGCATTAACATACCAGTTTCCTCACGAAAGGCGTCTGG
>NC_090884.1:36962409-36964909 GCF_036669925.1 Montipora capricornis
TACGACGACAAAGCCATGGCTAACTCTCTGTTTAGTAGCATATAGCGCGAAACAAACCTCATTTTCCAGATCTCTTGACTTTCTGGAAAGCTCGTTGATTATTTGATTTGTTTTCGAGTCTCTTTTCTTATATTCCTCCAGTTCTGCCTCAAGTGAAAGGATCTTTAGATCCCGTGGGGAAGGGGGAGTGTCATCATTACGCCCAGCCATCTCAGTTATGATATGGTTCTGTGGACAGGAAGGCACAAAAAGTTAGCATTGCAGGACATCCAACAAAGCCTCCTTTCGCGTACGCGTGAAATTGCTTAAGGTAACTTAAACTTGGATCTGCGATTAAAGATTAAAAACCAAAAAAAAAAAAAAACTATCCCAACTAAAGAGTAAAAGAACTGTCTCCAGTTCCACGCTATACTATTGTTGTTCGCTGAACTACCGAGGTAAGCTGCTAAAATTCCCAAATTCTAAGAGTATTTCAACATTAAAAGTTAACAAGACTATCGCTGAAGCAGCTATAAAATAATGCAGATCTGCGGCAAACAACACCAAAAACACAAACCTCTCCTCAAAGACCGGGTAGGGTCGTACCTCTTGTTGAACACTATATTTCTTTGGCCGTATAGTGTGGTACTTTCTGTTGTTTTAGGTGCTAAATACATTGTTACGTATTCGTTCTATTGTTCTTTTGGTCAATCCTGAAGCCCGTTCAATGAGGTACGACACGATCCTTCTTCCTTCCTTCCCTCCCTCCCTCCTTCCGTCCTTCCTTCCTTCCTCCCTTCCTTCCTTCCTTCTCTCCCTCCTTCCTTCCTTCCCTCCCTCCCTCCTTCCTTCCTTCCTTCCTTCTCTCCCTCCCTCCCTCCCTCCTTCCTTCCTTTCTTCCTTCCCTCCCTCCTTCCTTCCTTCCTTCCTTCCTTCCTTCCTTCCTTCCTTCCTTCCCTCCTTCCTTCCCTCCTTCTTTCCTTTCTTACTTTGGGTAGCACTGCAAAAAGTAAATCTGAAACGTTATACCAAAGCACATCCACTCGTGCTCATTCGTTCTCTAAAGAAACTTTAGTATAGACAATCGGTTCATAATTTTTTTACGCGCATCGAGATGGAGTGCTTTTTTCCCACTCTCCGAAATTTCCGCCTGCATCGTAACTCGATATTTGCTCGCTAGCATCAACCGATAATCATAAAACATGCAGCACTGACGCAAAGATACCGACGTGAAAAACCTTGCCTTGAACATGACCAGCTCCTCGATTCTTCTGTTTGCTTCTAAAAGTGCTGCTGTCGTAGCCTCGTAGTTCCTACGTAGGACCACAAGGTCTCGCTTTAAAGAGTAGATTTCCTCTTGTTCTTGAGCTCGAGTGATCTGACCCTACAAATATCAGAATCGAATAGAATCGAACCATCTTTCTACAATATACTGTTATCATTTGCAAAAAAAGCTCTACCTCTTTCATATCTTCCCTATTTCTATTACCTGCTGCATGATTCTTTGACGACAAGGCTTTTCGGTGTTTGCTGGACACTTACACCGGCGATCTATTACCCTTTTTGGTTGGTTTTGTACATGTATGGGCACTGATGGAATGCAATAGAAGCCATGACCTTAAGCGCTGAAAGTGTAATGAGCTTAATATGCAGCTTATCCTTTACCATTTACTTGATTTACGTTGATGACGATGATATGGCGGTGGAGGGGGGGGGGGGGGGGGGGAAAAATCATGACGATCATGATGACGACAATGGCGTTGACGACTATGACCTTTGTGCAAGGAGAAATGAAAACAACTAAGAGATCTACTGTACATATTATAGTCTCTTTTTCCTTTGCCAAAGCACCAAATGTCTAACGCTTACCTGTATTAGTCTGTCTGCTAAATTGGCGCCCTCCTACAATTAGAAAAACAAAGCTAGTTTAGTGACAGGAAATACGGGGTAAATAATTATACGGCCTACGTGCATGTGGCAAGAAAACTGCCATTGCTAATCAGTAGTAATAAGTCTATATCTCCAAATACATGTACTGTACTTTAAATAATAAATAATTACTGTAATCACTGATAAGAGAAAAGGAGCTGCGACTTTAAGATCCTTCCAACATTACCGGTAAACATACAGTTCAGTGCAAGTGGTGTTGTGATTTCGCCCAACAATTTGTACAACACAAAACTGTTGTCAGTCGCGTGTCAATAATGTTGGCCGGGCTTATTAACAACCAATGACCCATACATATCCACTCCAGTGATCCGGAAGGCATCAAGATTTTCAAGGTAGTGAATGTTCCAAGCCATTGTTGGCCAACACTGTCGTAATGTTTAGCCACGCGTCCAACACTTTGACAGGCAAGCCGGGGCTTTACCTTCTCAAGCTCATCAATTTTCTGAAGTAAAAGCCGGTTTTCTGTTTTCAGTCTTCGGAGTTCCTCATTATCTTCTGCCTCTTTGTGTTTCACTCGTGTATATTCTTTCTCTAACCTGAAAAAGGAGGAGACAGAAATGAATGTTTAATA
>NC_090884.1:36984909-36994909 GCF_036669925.1 Montipora capricornis
TCTCGGCCATTGAAAAATTCACCTATCTGAAGAGTTGTGTAACAAGCAATGCTGAATCCGCAATTGCTGGACTGCCTCTGACCGCAGAGAATTATAAAGTAGCCATTGACATTCTTAAGGACCGATTTGGTAAACCGCAGTTGCTGATATCAAATTATATGGATGCCTTTTTGAAACTTCCATCTGTCAATTCAGTGCATGAAACAAAGAGATTACGTGAATTGTTTGACTAGATTGAAATCAACATTCGAGGTTTGAATGCGTTAAGAGTTAAATCACGGTCCTTTGGGAATTTATTGGTCCCAGTCGTGATGGAAAAAATCCCCTCAGAGTTACCGTGATTGGTTGTAAGCCGTAAGTTTGGCAGTGAGGAATCATGGAATCTTGATGTCTTGTTGAGTGCACTGAAAACTGAGTTGGAAGCCAGGGAAAGATGTACTGCAATGAAAACAAGTGGTGCAAATGCCAATACACCCAGGTTTGAACAGTACAGAGCAAGAAGCAAACAACCCCATTCTGCCTCTGCCCTTTATACAGGCAGTGAGGAATTTACTCAACAATGTGTTTTTTGCAAGAAGAATCACAAATCCATTAACTGCATGACCATCACTGAACCGAAAGCTAGGAGAACAATACTGAGACGAAATGGCAAGTCTTTTGTGTGCCTGAAGGATGGCCATATCTCCACAAATTGTCCGTCAAAGGCAAAATGCTTTAACTGTGAAGGTAGACACCATGTAACCATTTGTGAAAGAATAAGGAACATTCCAACATCCAGGAATGTAGTTAGTGAAGAGGCAACACCACATGGATCTGGATCGTCTTTTATCAGGACCAACTATGTGCTCAACTTAGAAACTTTGCGCATTCAGGAACATGAAACTTCAGGCTATGACAAGTTTTCAAAAGACATCACATTTACTGGAAAGAGATACCAGGTCAAGTTACCATTCAAGGATAATCACCCCATGTTACCAGACAATTATACAGTGGCATTGCGTAGACTGACAACAACAATCAAGAAGCTCGAGAACCAACCAGAAATTCTGAAGCAGTATGATGGTGTGATTAGAGAGCAACTGCACTGTGGTGTGGTTGAAATGGTACCACAAGATCAAATACCACCGCCTGGAGATGTCTACTATCTTCCACACAGGACAGTAGTGAGACTTGACAGAGATACAACTAAGGTGAGAGTTGTATACGATGCCTCATCTAAAGTGTTTGGGCCTAGTTTAAATGACTGTCTGCACATTGGACCTTCTCTTAATCCCTTGTTATTTGACATTTTGCTGAGGTTCAGAGTCCATGAAGTTGCCCTAACTGCAGACATTGAGAAGGCGTTTTTGAACATTGAGATTGATCCTGATCACAGGGACTTTGTGAGATTTTTATGGGTTGAAGATCCGAATAAGGAAAGTCCAGAAGTCATGGTACTACATTTTGCACGTGTGGTATTTGGTGTAAACTCAAGTCCTTTCATTCTAAATGCCACAATCAGACACCATTTGAACACATGTTTGCCAGTGGACAGTGCACTTGCAAGAGAGCTGTTGAAGTCTTTATATGTTGATGACTATGTGTCTGGAAATGGTGACGTGGATAGTGCGTTCAAATTGGCTAAGAAGATAAAGCTCTGTCTTAAGTCAGGAGGCTTCAATATGAGAAAGTGGAGTAGCAATTTAGAAGTCTGCTGAAATCACTGGAACACGATCAAGCTTTCAGTGATAACTTTGAAAAGAGCAATGGACCTAGAGTAGAAGAAGAAGACGAAAGCTTCTCTAAATCAGTTTTCAAGCAAAGTACAGAAAAGGAGCAAAAGGTTTTGGGAATGCTTTGGAACCCAACCCAAGATGAACTGATTTATGATCTGAACAAGACATTGGGAGATGTAGATGCCCAACCAGCAACAAGAAGATTGATTCTCAGTACAGCTACAAGGTTTTTTGACCCCTGGGGTTGATAGCTCCGGTCATTCTTCCATTCAAGATGATGTTTCCGAAACTTTGCAAGGCTGGAAAAGACTGGGACGAGTTGGTCGATGCTGAACTCAATCACCAGTGGCTGGCGACTCTATCGGATTTGAGACAGGCTGGAAGAGTGAGCTTTAAGAGATGTTATGCTAAGGGATTGAATGGAGACAAGGTCAATTCAGTCCAACGTCACTGTTTTGCTGACGCATCGGAAAAGGCTTATGGAGCTGTGGTCTACATAAGAGTAGAGTATGAGGCGAGGGTGGAATGTCAGATAGTATCTTCGAAGACAAGAAGTGCACCATTAGCTAAACAAACTATCCCTCGTCTGGAATTGCTGTCCAACTTAACTGCGACCAGATTGTTGAACAGCGCGAGTCAAGCATTAGACGGCGTAAAAATTGACGATATTTTTAACTGGACAGATTCCATGATTTCGCTGTGGTGGATCACAAACACTGATAAGGAGTACAAGCAGTTTGTCGAGAACCGAGTGACCGAAATTCGAAGGAATTCACGCCCTGAGCAGTGGAGGTACTGTCCCACAGCAGACAATCCAGCTGATATAGAGTCCAGAGGAATCAAGTCTACTGAGTTGAAAGAAAGCAGCCTGTGGTTAATAAGACCCGACTTCCTGTCTAAGAGTAGTGAGCAGTGGCCAGTTCAACCGACAGTTGTACAAGGCAGAGAAGATTTAAGCGAACGGAAATCTTTTAAACCAGCTGTTTCCAGCTTAGTCATCACGTGCGTTGAAGGGAAGGAAGAAGAAGCGAGTCTAGATAACTTAATCAATCTTGAGAACTTTAGTTCTTTAACCAAGCTTCTAAAAGTGACTGTGTTGGTTATGTTGTTTATTGAGAAATTGAAGAGGACGAGGTCCCGAGAAGGAACGGAAGAAGATTTTACGAAATTATACAGACAAGCAGAGATCTTGTGGATTAGGCACGTTCAGCAAGAGATCCCAAAAAGCGACAAGAATCCACAGATGAAGTCATCATTAGGACTTTATGGAGACGAAGAAGGGATACTACGATGTCGAGGAAAAATTGGCATGTCTTCCCTACCGTACGATACACGATTTCCGATACTGTTGCCGAGAAGTCAATATTTCACCAAGTTGGTGATTCTCAAGTGCCATGATCAAGTGATGCACAATGGAGTGGCAGAGACCTTGGTTCAAGTTAGGTCACGGTATTGGATTGTGAAGGGCAGACAAACGGTGAAGAGTATAATCAACAAGTGTGTACTGTGCAAGAAACTTGAAGGTCGTCCATATGGAACGCCACCTACATCTCAACTTCCAGGGTTCAGATTGTCCGACGAATTTGCATTTACAATTAAAGGAGTTGACTTTGCGGGCCCTGTTTATGTCAAGGACATTTATCACAAGAGTGATGATATGAACAAGGCATACATCGTGTTATACACATGTGCCTCCAGTCGTGCAGTTCATCTCGACGTCGTCCCGAGGTTGACAACCGAAGCTTTCGTGAGAAGTTTTAAAAGGTTCATTGCCGGACGAGGTGTTCCAAATCTTGTAGTGTCAGATAATGGATCCACTCCTTGGTTTGGGAGGATTTTTTGAACGTCTCGTTAGATCAACTAAACGCTGTCTCAAGAAAACCTTAGGAACCGCGAGAGTCAGCTATGAAGAATTGCTCTCTGTTGTTGTGGAAATAGAGGGAATACTGAATTCACGACCTCTCACGTACGTGGATAATGAATTACGAAGTCCGTTGACGCCGTCACAATTGGTTATTGGTCGTCGACTGTTGAGTAAAGAAGAGAAAACTCCCTCGGAAGCGCCTCAGACCAGAAGTGAATAGTCAAGACGTGCGAAGTATCTGACAACTGTTCTGTCGCAGTTTTGGAGACGTTGGCAGAAGAAGTACTTGACAGAGTTACGTGTCCATCATAATTGCCAACTGAAAAACAGGCAACCAACTGTCAATGTAGGAGACGTTGTTTGCATTCACAAGGACAGGACGCCGAGACTATTTTGGAATATGGGAGTGGTCAAAGCCCTCATTACAGGACGAGATGGATTTCACCGAGCAGCAGTGGTGAGAACTCGAAGTGGAGATCGAGTAATCGACGTGACAAGACCCTTAAAGAAGTTGTTTCCTGTAGAAACTGGATTAGGAGTACATGAACCTCAGAAAGGGAACACTGATTTTCCAATTACCTTTGTGGGAAACGCTGAACAAGAACACGTAGCTGAACATTAAGGATTGCAAAATAAACAATGATGAACCCTCTCTTTTTTTTTCTGTTTCTGTCGCTACGAACTTCACTCGTTAATTGTTGATTGACCCTTGTCAATCAAGGAGGGGAGTGTGTTAAAAATTGATTTGACATAAATAAGCATACATTTCGTGTGGCGGGAAGAAAGTCACGTGTAAAAGAAGGACTTATAGTCTGAGTTTTGATCGATCGTCGGATCGCTTCGAGTGTCAGGTTAGAGTATTGAGTTTTAGATTTCAACCGTGCTTAAGGCCTGAAACCGTCGAATGAAGTGGTAATTCGTATGGAAAATTGTAAAGAGATCATTCACCAGGAAATGAATTAAATATACCATAAAGATTCATTACATATAGAACTGAGTTTCAGTAATCTAGGCGGCTAATGACTAATGCTTGAACTAACGTCTTAGCAGCTTCGGTGCCATCGATCTGTGTAGCGCGATCAACACGGACGATGTCAACATAAGCTGGCAACAGTGGAAGGACGCGTTCCTCGCTGCGGGTCAGGATTATACCCCTAAAAAAAACATCAAGCAACAACCCACCCTGGATCAATGGAGACATTGTTCACGCCCTCAGGAAGAAAGAGTCCGCAGAAATTTTTGGGTTCCCCTACTGACTCTCTACGGGCTAAATTCAGGGAACTCAGAACCAAAGTGAAAAATATGATCAAGGAGAGCCGGACCACGCCACTCGGGGTCTCTGGACTCCGACCTCCGTAACAACCCAAAGAGATTTTGGTCGGTATTTAAACTCAGTAGTAAAGAGTCTAATTTTCCCGATACCATGTCAATGGGCATCGGCGAAGGGGTATCGACACCAACTCGCACGGCCTCAAGCCTGCTGATATCGCATCTATGTTCAACGAGTACTTTACGTCCGTGTTTAGTACCAAGGACCACCCAGACCCGACACCAACGGAGCCTGAACCATTGGACCACGCCCTGTGCGACGTCAGCTTTACCACGGAGGATGTATCGGAGGCTCTGCTAGCCCTTGATCGCAACAAGGCTACTGGTCCAGACGGCATCCCTGTCGTCTCCACAAGGAAACAGCGCGGCAAATAGCTCCATCACTAACTCAGCTGTTTAACCTGTCTCTCTGCTGCGGTACGCTCCCGGACGACTGGAAAGTGGCGAATATCATTCCTGTCTACAAAAAAGGAGAAAAACAGTACGTAGATAACTACCCGCCCAATCTCTCTCCTCTCAATAGTCTCCAAGGTTCTTGAACGCTGTGTGCTGGGCAAAATACGTGACCACATATTCTGCCTTATCACTGAGCTACATCCAACATGGCTTCACTTCAGGTAAATCTTGCACTACCCAACGTCTTAAAGTACATCGGCTCGTTACTGGACGCTGGCAAGCAAACAGACATTATATACATGGATATGTCGAAAACATTCGACAAGGTCGATCATCCTCTGTTGCTGAACAAGCTCCAGACCAACTTCCTCATCTCTGGAAACCTATTGTCATGGTTCCAGTCTTACTTGCTAGGCCGGAGACAACGGGTTACCCTACTCAGTACCAGTTCCCCCGAGATGGATGTCACGTCAGGAGTCCCCCAGGGTTCCATTCTGGGTCCAATATTGTTACTCTTGTACGTGAATGACCTCCCTCCCCTCAAGCACCCGCAGAAATCTCTACTTAGCTATCGTACATCCTGCTCTTGGCTACGCCACTCCAGTGTGGTCTCCGCAAACAATATACCTCATAAGACGCATTGAACGCGTCCAGCGACGCGACTCAAAGTTTATTTTAGATCTACCCTTCCTATGTGAGGAAAGCTATAGAGACTCTTGTCAATTGATATTCTACCTATCTGTTATTGACATGAGTTTTTGGACTTGGTCTTTTTCTTTAAGGCCACCAATGGTATTGTTTGTATATCACATGACGTGCTCCCTGAACGCATTGTTTCCATAAGGGTCACTAGAGCAAGCGCTAGCAATGCAAAATCTTTCAGACCAAAGAAATGCCGCACTTCTACTTATCAGCACTCTTTTTTTGTAAGAACTTCTAGAATCTGGAACGCCGCCCCCCTGCAGTTAAGATACGAACATGTAACTCTAAACCAGTTTAAATCTCTGCTCTCTTCATACTACAAAGATGCAGTTATCTCGCGCTTCGTCATACGCCACGCAACCTTTCAGAGCCTATTTCGTGTTGTTATTAGTTTACTATATTTTACTATTTTATTCGAGTGTTTAGAACTTTGTTAATCTTGAGCCCACAGTAATTGACGTCAGCTGTTGTGAACACCCTGCCTTAACCCAGTATTTGTTCATTTTTTGTTTACGTCGTCATGTTTTGTTCATAGTTAATTTAGAAGGCAAAGTTTAATAAAATAAAATAATTTTAAAAAAATAAATGGTAAAAAATTACGTATACGTCTTATATTGTAAATATAGTAAAACGCTCACTTACATGTCTTGTTAATATGTGTTTGAAATTGAAATTTAGAGTCAAACCAAACACCGAGATTTCTAGCTTCGCTTACAGACGACACGACAGTTCCGGCAACTAAGAGACTATCGGTTCGTACTTTGGAGAGCTTTTGGTGAGTCCCGATGAGCATGAACTCCGTCTTTTCCTCGTTAAGCTTGAGCTTATCAACAACCATCTACGCTCTCACGGTCCTGATACACTGCTCCATGGCAAACCTGGCCTCCGTCTCACCGACCACACTGTCTGGTTTGAACGAGAGGTATAATTGGATGTCTTAAGCGTATGCATGGGCGTGGGGTAGATGAGTCTTTATTACTTCAAAGAGCTTGCTGGCATAAACAGAAAAAAGAAGAGGACCAAGACACGATCCCTGTGGCACACCAAAAGACAGATGACATCTTTCTGACAGTTTCCCGTCGACAATGACGCGTTGGGTCCGACCAGACAAATAAGAGTCGAACCACTTGAAAGCATCGCCGGTGACGCCATTTTTATTGTGTTCCCATCTGACCAATCAGTGACGAGAACGGATTGGAACTTGCCAGAGTTCTCGATCCGTGGCGCTGGCCAAGAGGATCACAGCTCTGGGAACGAGAATGCTGTTTACTGTTTTCTCTTTTCTGTTTCCGTTTAAACTCAAGCAAGTGATTTAATTTCACTATCAGGCACCTCACGCCCTTTGAGATATGGACACAAGTCTTTACCCAGGGATAATGGACTCCATTTTTCTAACCATTTTCCCACAAAACGTGAGTTCCGGCCTTATTGCGCATGCTTGAGTTTAAACGGAAACAGAAAAGAGAAAACAGTGAACAGCATTCTCGTTCCCAGAGCTGCGATCCTCTTGGCCAGCGCCACAGATCGAGAGCTCTGGCAAGCTCTGGCAGCTTCAAATCCTTTCTCGTCACTGATTGGTCAGATGGGAACACAATAAAAATGCTAACCGGAAGGAATCGGAAGAGAATGGCCGAAGGGATTTTGTTTTCTGTTTGCGGTACTTGCAACAGATATATTATTAGTAACAACCATCCTTTGGATTTATTTGGTGAAAAGGAAATTAGGAAGGAATTGTACGGGATTGAGAAGAGTTTTCTGGTTTGAAAATGTCTGTTGACGATGGTTTATTACCATCCCGAATATGTAGAACTTGTTACGTTACGGTCACGACATTTCAGAAGTTTGTGAAGACGGTAGTTCATTCGAAAGCTCAACACGAGTCGGTTATCCCTCCTCCAAGGATCCGTGGCGATGGTCAAGAGAATCGCAGCTCTGGGAACGAGAATGAGTAAACAGTAGAAATGGCGGGTTGGAAGTGTTCAAGAAACAAACATTTTAGAAGCTAAATGTTTTGAGCAAGAGCCGATACAACGTAAATATTAATTTGATTTTAATGGTGTACTATATTTCGGCTGGCCAGCTCAAAATGTTGAGCTTCCCAACTTTACTAAATATCAATAATATTAATAACATTATGCCGATCAGATCAAGCCACTGATCCAACTTACGTTGCTTGCTTCAAAACTCACAATTTTTAGCCTTACACACTATAAAAGAAACTGGAGAAATGATCATTGGCTTGCTGTATTAACGAGTGAAGATGAAACTTCTGACGCTTTCGGTGAGTGTATTTTTAATGTTTCAGCGCCGGCATTCCATGGTTCAGAATACCATCGTGCAAGCAACACGATCGACAAATTTTTGCCAGGAAACGACACCAATGTCCTCTTCTACTATAATTTTGTTTCCGCAATTCTGAATGCCTTCGACAAGACCTTCTTCCACGAATTTCTCCTCAAAGAGACTGATGTAATGTTTTCCCACGGTACTTTTGCAACGGTAGTATCGAAAACGAAGACCTCAAAAATGAAGACCTAAAACCTAGAAAACGAAGACCACGAAAACGAAGACCTTGAAAGGAAGACCTCGAAAACGAAGACCTACTCAAAAACTGACGTAGAATTAAGGCTGAGATTTTTTCATGTAATCGCCTTCACCGGGACAGCCCGGTTAGCCGGGCCAGCAATTTCTAACCACATTACTCCACTTTAGAGCAAAATGACCCACGTAATAGGCCTTATCACGGTTTTGACCGCCATTTTGACGGGTAGGCAAAGCGTAAAGAATTTGTAGTGTTTATGGGGATCCATATGTCAAATAATTTTCGTTAAACGCTAGTTCTGAAAAAATTATGAATTGAGAACTGAAGATACAGGGCAAAAGATTATACAAACCAAATTTTAGGCACTAACCTTTTAAAGAAGTTGCCGGGCCGCCTAAAATGCTTTGTTGTCACTTAAGGCATGTCACTTAAGGCATGGCGTTTCTCTCTGGCCTTTCTGTTTGCGAATTCCAGCATCTAACGATACAATTTGGGCAAGTTTTGAAAGCTAAAAACTTCAATCGATGCGGTGTTTTGCCTGTAGGACTGGGTCATTCAGAATTTCTTCACATTATACTGTATAAAAGTATGTGGTTGTTGTTGTTTTTTTTAAGGGTTTTCCTGCTTATATGTAAATATGAATACGTTTTCTCTCCCGTCCTCTTCGGATGCATGATTATCGCGGAATTTAAATTTCGTCCCTCAATAAACCTAGAACAACCATTCATGGTCTTAGTTCTTTTTCTTACGTTAAAAATGCTATTTTATTATTCACCACACAAGCGAATAGTGCTTTCCGTGCCCTCCGATTCCTTAAATTAACGCAAATTCAGTCAATGACTGCTCTCTCTTGGATAATCTTTCCTCAATCATCAAGTTTTGATATTCCAAAACAAATTTTCACCTCAGTATCACTAAAAGTAATGGAAATCATCTACACACCAGTCTCCTTATTTTCCTTTCCGCTGTTCCCCTTAGGGGTCGTCTCAGCGAATCATTTCCCTCCATCTAACTCCATCCTCTGCATCCTTTTCAATCTCTGTCCCCTCTGAGTAAACTCCGCATTTATTCATCTAACTCACTCCAGAATTGCTCCTTTTAATTTCTTCTAACTCACATCCAACCCGTGGGGCATGACCACTCACAAAACTGAACAACACGCCTTCATTTTCTAACTTCAGACTCGTCACTCTATCCGGCACTCTTTTCACTTCCAGAACTTTCCTAACATACCCCTCCTTCAAGATAACTGCTCTGAGTCTTGTTCTTTGCATTATCATAAGGTTTGTGGAATAACAGGTCATGCTGAAACTTCCGAAATGCTGGTATACCTCTTAATTCAACTTAGTGTTCTGGTAAATTATGTTGGTCTTTCCTCAGCTCGTGTTCAATTCACCATTTGAGCGTCAGCTTTCACGTGTAGTATCACGTGACCTTTTATGTAACCAAACC
>NC_090884.1:37002409-37004909 GCF_036669925.1 Montipora capricornis
GCGAAGGTGAAAGCTGTTGAGCCTCTTCTCTTGTGTAGCATAGGTTGTCCAGGCCTCACTTGAGTAGAGCAGGGTGCTGAGGACGCAAGCTCTGTACACCTGCATCTTGGTGCTGTTGGTCAGGTTGTTGTTGTCCCACACCCTCTTCTGGAGCTTCGACATCATCCCGGCGGCCTTGGCAATCCTGGCGCTGATCCCTGGGTCCAGCGATAAGGAGATAGTCGAGCCAAGGTACTGGAACTGGCTGACTGGGTTCAGGTCGTAGTCTCCAATGTCGATGGAGGGAGGAGACTCAGTTCCCTGGGACATCACCTCTGTCTTCTTGAGGCTAATGGTGAGGCCAAATTCTCTGCACGCATGTGCTAGGCGGTCCACCAGTCTTTGCAGAGCTGCTTCGGTGTGGGTCGCCAGAGCTGCATCATCGGCAAAGAAGGCCTCCCTGATGGTGGCGCTGCGGACCTTTGTTTTCGCGCGGAGTCAGGCCAGATTGAAGAGGCGCCCATCAGACCTTGTGTGAAGGTACACACCGTCGTCGTTGTTCCGGAAGGCATAGGACAGGAGCGTGAAGAAGAAGATCCCGAACAGTGTCGGAGCGAGCACACAACCCTGCTTGACGCCACTGCTGAGTAGGAACGGCTCGGACGTTGCTCCGTTGTAACACACTGTGCTCTGCATATCTGTATGAAAGGACTCTACGATGGCGAGCAGTCTGGGAGGGCAGCCGACCTTCTTCAGGATGTGAAACAGTCCGCCCCTGCTGACTGTCTGTCCACAGGAAAGGCCCCAGGAGAGGACGGAATTCGCTCCGAGGTCATCAAGAGAGGGAAGGACGCACTACTTGGCGACCTGCTTGAGCTGCTCCACCTATGCTGGAGAGAGGGCTCAGTGCCGTAGGACATGCGCGACGCCAAGATAGTGACACTGCATAAAATTAGGGGTATAACCTGTTATATCTGTTACAGCTGAGTATGCTGTAATCCATTTCTGACTCTAATCATTTTTCAGTATAATGTTCACAATCTACTGGATTAATTTGTGACTGTACAAGAATCCATCTCTGTTATAATTAATTTAAATACACGTAAACCTATCATAACTCACAGCCACCAACCATCAACTTGATAGCAACTGTAGTTAGTTCAAACTGTCAGATGAGTCCAAACTTTCAAGCTTTAGAAATCTATTCTCGAGTCTTTTATAAATTCCAGCCAATTAATAGGCCTTCGAGCACGACAAAATTAAAGCGTACCTCACTTTCTGATTCTGAGCTGCTTTCTTCTGTGTCAAAATCTGATGAGTTAGTTCCATCATCTGCATTATCAACCATAAGCTGGAATGAGATCTAAACCCTCTAGAAATTGTTCAATGTCAATATACACCCAAGTAAAACCAGAAAGATACATATTTTCAGCTGGGCATTTATTTGGCAAAAGGAAAAGTTTTATTCCAGGCCTTATGGAGTCATCCAACTGTCATAGATGCGGTTATTATCACTTCATACATGTAAACCTAACCCTTTTTTTACTGTTCTACGTTAGCAATCAAAGAGTACCTATTCCTCTTAGGCTGACTTCGATCTGGTACATATACACGTGATGATCTTTTCAAAGGGATGGTAATTTCCTAGTTAAGTTGAAGGAACTTGTAACTATATGTAGAATTACAAATTGTTTGAGAATTTGTGAGCGTCTAGGGTTAATCTCAAATGTGACGAAATATTAACAGTAAGCTTATGTGGGAAAACCTGACAAAAATGGAACTTGTACAGCTTTACCAGCTACACGTACGTACCTTCGACAATGTTGATTCGTCTTGGTTACTTACTGAAAGCACCTGGTCATTGCCACAACAATAATCATCAGGTCCATCACAGTGTTCTTTGTCATACATAGCTACTTCAGTCACTCGAACTCGAATCGCTTTCATCAATTTTCGATTCCTTTGCCGTTGAGGGCCCTTCGATTGATTTCTTAGAGTTCCACAAGCCGTACGACGTATTATGCTGCTTAACCTTGTAACTCGACTGCAGTACTGCACCTTTGCACAACATAAAAAAACAGAGAGGTGAAGACATACTGTAACAGTTCTAATAATATGAACAGTTCGTTTTTGATCGAACAAAGCATCCGCACTTGTACAGGGAGGAAAGCTGATTACGTTCCGACGAGACGACATAAAGACGATGCAATCTCGAAGACGTACGAACCTGGTAAGCGTGATGGCTGATGAGACGAATCTTTGATGTCATGTGACTTTCCAGAAGAGAAAGTGGCGGTTTTTTTGTAACGACTCGACTGGACGTCTCTCACAATAAACTGGTAGCGTATTGCTTGATTTTCGCCATGGACCTGCTTGAAAGTATATTTCAGGACGTTGAATTTAAAGACAAAGATCGGGTGTTCGAAGTTCTACTAGAAGAAGGGGTAAGTAGCTGTTAAAAAAGCCTATTTTAACTTTAAAACCCTCCCAATCAATTGGATTCAAGTCGAGTATTCAATGG